>NW_022437147.1:171543-199815 GCF_009761245.1 Sapajus apella | reverse complement strand
CACTGCAATCTCCGCCTCCTGGGTTCAAGCAATTCTCCTGCCTCAGCCTCACGAGCAGCTGGGACTACAGGCGTGCACCATCACACCCAGCTAATTTTTGTATTTTTTTTTTTTTTAGTAGAGATGGCATTTCACCATGTTGGCCAGGATGGTCTTGATCTCTTGACCTCATTATCTGCCCGCCTCAGCCCCCCAAAGTGCTGGGATTACAGGCATGAGCCACTGCACCCGGCTGAGTTTATATTTTTATTAGGTTTGGCACATTTTGTCAGCCATTATTTCTTCAAATATTATTTTCTATCCCTCTATGTCCCCCATGTAGAATCCAATTAAGTTTGTATTAGGCTACTTAAAGTTGCCTCTATAGCTCATTCATGCCTTGTTCATTTTTTTTAACTTTCTTTTGTTTTTCATTTTGGATATTTCCATTGCTATGTCTTCAAGTTCAAGAGTCTTTCTTCTGAAATGTTTGCCTGGCATTAATCCTATCCAGTGTATTGTTCACCTCACACATTGTAGATATGATTTCTAGAAATTTGATTTGTGTTTTTATATATTCCTATCTCTACCTAAAATCTTGAATATTTGTCCATGTCTGCTAATTCTAATATCTTTCTTAATTCTTGGTCAGTTTTAGTTGATTGATATTGCTTCTCGTGGTGGGTTGTATTTTCCTGCCTCTTTGCATGCCTGGTAATTTTTGACTGGATGCCAGACATTGTTATGTTATCTTTTGCAGTGATGGAAATAGTTTTGAGTTTTGTTTTGGGATGTAGATAAATTACTTGGAGACAGTTGATTCCTTTGTGTCTTACTTTCAAGGTTTATTAGGTAGGACTAGAGCAGTGCTAATTAGACAAAGCTGATTATTCCTTAACCCATTTATGCCTAGTGCTTCATTATTGGAACGCTAAGCTTGTGGGAGTTATTTATATCCTACTGCTTAAGGTCATCAACAAGGTCTGATTTTTCACACAAAAAATTTGCAACCTCTGGCATAAATGGGTTAAGCAACATCTTTCTGAGTGCCCAGTGCCCCTGAATTATGAGTTTTTCCATTTTGTTTGTTTGTTTATTTGTTTGAGACAGAGTCTCACTCTGTCACACAGGCTGGAGTGCAGTGGCATGATCTCAGCTCACTGCAACCTCCTGGGTTCAAGCAATTCTCCTGCCAGCCTCCCAGGTAGCTGGGATTACAGGCGCCTTCTACCTTGCCTGGCTAATTTTTGTATTTTTAGTAGACACAGGGTTTCACCATGTTGGCCAGGCTGGTATTGAACTCCCTGCCGCAGGTAATCTGCCCCCTGGCCTCCCAAAGTGCTGGGATTGCAAGCATGCCTGGCTGGGTTTTTCCATTCCATCAGGTGGAAACAGGCACTATTTTGCATCAGCACCAGACACTGTTATCTCCAATCTTTTCTAGTGCTCCCCCACCCACCCAGGCACACATAGTTTGCTCAAAAACATGCACTGACTACTCAAACATTGATCTCTGGACCTCGTTGTGCAATTCTCTCCTATTTGGTACTTGGTCCTGCAAATTCTAACGGCCTGTGTCTCCCCCATACTCTCAGCTCTGGGAGTATGTTGGGTGATAACCTAGGGCAATCATAGACTTTCTTCATTTGCTTCCTGATGTCCTATATCCTGAAATGGCATTATTTCACACATTTTATCAGTTTCTCTTTCTTTCCTTTCCTTTTTCGGTTGTTTCAGGCAAAATGGTAAATGTGCTTTCTATTACTTCCTCTTGGCCATATCCTGGGATTTTTGTGAAAATTCATTCTCTTCAGTAGGTTTTGGCTAGGGTCTGAGACTCTACATTTCTAAGAAACTTCTAGATGCTGTCAATGCTGTGGAAAATACTACTTTGAGTAGCCAGAGTCCCTAAATATTCAACAGATATATAATGTAAACCACATATGTAATTTTACGTTTCCTAAGAAAATTAAAAAACAGATGAAATTAATTTTAATAATATATTTTCTTTAACTCAGTCTACCCCAAAATGTTATCATTTCATCATGTAATCAATGTAAAAATATTGGAGATATTTTTTCTTAAATTTTATAGTAAGTCTTGAAATTTAATATGTATGTTATGGTTATCAGATACTACATTTTTATCTGAAATACTTGGTCTGTATTTAGCTTTTATAAAATTTATAGTATATTTGTTAACTAAACCCCAAATATACCTAAGTTCTCCAGCAACTGAATTCAGCATCAAAAAATCATTCTCCGTGACATTTGCATTCAACTTGACAAAACTGGTTCATCTTTTTTAGAAGAATGAATTTGACTTTTTGAAACAAAAAATATCAGTTTCAAAGCTACATCTGTTCAACTTAGGTAAATTCGCTAGCTCAGAATTGCTAACATTAAATTCAAAGGAGTATTGCAAAAGTGGAAAGACTAACTCAAAATTTATCAATATCAACAAAGTATTTCTCAACATTTTCTTATAGATTTTGAAGGCAATTTATGTAATGCTTTTGATTTCAGTGAAATCATATGCATATTGATTCAGGCGACAAAAATGTACGAGACCATTACTTTTTACTTCTCTTCTGAAAAAATGTCGGTTTTGATATAAATTCTACTGCCTGTATAGCGAGGTCACAGTTAAGTTTTTCCTTTCTTTGGAACTTTAAATTTAGCTCTTTCATATATAGTGTGATATCTGTGAAAAAAACATACATCACACGCCTATTTTTGTCTTCATTGAGTATTCAGCAAGCATTCAACTTTTGTAAAGAAAATCTTGCATTGTAGCTAACTGTGCAGTGAATCTTCGTAAAAATTCTTCTGTGATTCAACCAGAGATCATTGGCAAAGAATACATGATCGATAATTTCTGGTTTTCTATTTCTTTCAGTGGTTCCATAAACTGGTTCAAGAATCTAAGATGTTTTGTAACTGGCTAGAGTTATAATTTATAGCTGAGATGTTAAAAATCATTACAACAATTTTTTTTTTTGCCATTTAATTCTGATTTTGAGTGACTAATTTTATTGATCTTTTTTTTACTGTCGAGGGGAGACAGCATCAAATTCACTATGTTTTTGCTGAAATTGTCTCTTAATAATTTCTGCTTTATTATCTTTGACTTTTTATATAACAAACAGCTTTCTCCTTTTGCTCTGCCACAGCAAATTCTAATTGCCATTGATTATGTTGCTTTTTGCTTACCTTCCTCTCCTGTCTCTTTTTTTCTTTACTGTTCTGATTGTGTTATTAACTTCTGTATCTCCAGTGGATTTTGTATTAATCCTAAGACCTTGGAAAGTGTCTCCATATTAGGACTGCTACAAAAGGTTCAAAGTGATAAATTAGAAAATTTGGCCATGTTTATTGCATAAACTAGAGAAACAGTGTAATTATATCTTAATTAAAACAAGTATTTTGATATAGTTACCAATTATGATTTACATAGTTATCACCGTAACTCATGCTGTCTGTGTAAAATATTCAGATGACTACATTACAGTGTGATATCAGTGTGCAGCAAAAAACATTTAAATGGAAACACTTCGTTGACACCAAGTAGATCAATGATGCTTTCATTTGTAGACTCATCTGCTACAACGCACCAATGATATTTTAAGCACTATAGTATTTAAAGTGAAATGTAGTTCTACCAAAGCAATGCATTAATGTTTAATGGAACATATTATTTTACATTGCTTCAGATTTTACATTTAAATAAAATCACTCAAAATTTATTAAAAGTTGGCATTCAGTTCCTCAGTTGCATTCACCAACTTCAGTAGCCCTGTGTGCCCATTGGTTCTTGTATTGGACAACACAGGCCAGGGGCTACTTGCATTTGAACCTAGGGACCTTGTATCAGTAACTAGATGGTTGCTCACGTTTTTTGCCCAGAAACTGCATCTTCCTTGCCTTGTCCCACAGCACTCAGGAATTTTAGGAGTTTAGCAAATGAAGTCTTGCATAATTAAGTGGTCTCTGAAGGTCTCTTGATTACCATGACTCAAGAGTTGGATGACTTCCCACTGTGCTAGGCCATTAGGACAAGTCTGGGGACAAGTTCTGACTTCAGGGACAGTCTGTGGGTTGTAATAGGGGCTAGCTTGGGACAAGGCCAAGGCAGGGTTTATAGGTCAACTGCAGCTACTCTCCCTCTTCCCATGGGTTACTAACCAATGACGCGAGAGCAATCTGACTTGAGCTTAGTTGCATGGGAATGTTGTTGGCAGAGGTAGCATTCTTATGGTTCCGGAAGGAGCAGGTTTCATTTTCATAATCATGAGAGTGTTAGGGGAACACTGTTCCTTAGCTAAGTTGACTAGGAAGGTTTTCAAAAATCCATCTCAATTAATCATCATAGACTATGAAATTACACCTGAAAAATATGAAGAAAATGGAATGGGTGATTTGTGTGTTGAATGCCAAAATAATGATTTAAGACATTCCAAAATTCAGAAACCAACTTATGAACCAAGATGTTATTTTCAGAGTGAGTATACTCACCTTGCCTAAACCCTGATTAAACTCCTTTTCTTTTTGTTTAAAGTTCAATTTATATTCTGACCAGTTCTTTGTTTAGAGATATATTGCTTTGGTTGATATTTTTGTACTTCCTTCACAAAATATTAAGGGTGTTTACTTAGGTCATGGGTTTCTCAAGTCTTCTTCCTCCCCTCCCTCCCTCCCTCCCTTTCTTTTTCTTTCTTTCTTTTTCTTTAATTTCAGACAAGGTCTTGCTCTGTCACCCAGGCAGGAGTACAGTGGTGCATGCAGACTTGACCTTCTGGGCTCAAGTGACCCTCCTGCCTCAGCCTCCTGAGTAGCTGGGACCACAGCTGTGTGCCACCATGCCCAGCTAACTTTTAATTCCTTTATGGAGATGGGCTCTCACCATGTTGCCCAGGCTGGTCTTGAATTCCAGATCTCAAGTAATCCTCTCACCTCGGCCTCCCAAAGAGCTGGGGTTGCAGGCATGAGTCACCATGCCTGGCCAAGCCTTTTTCTTTTGTCCCTGATCCTCCTAAATTTTCTTTTATCTCCCAAACACTTACTCTGTGCTTTGTACATTGCTATATGTTTAGATGGAGCTTAATCTGTAGTTACTCATCACTGATGATTCATAAAATACAAAGTGTGCCTTAGTAACACTGAATAGTATAGTCTATAGTCCTAAAAAAGTCGAGAGAAAGATTTCGTTCTCATTATTTTCTATTTTTTTCAATTCCTCCACCTGGTATTAGAAACTAGGAAAGACTCATAGTGAATGTGTCCAATCAATTCACCTCACCTCATGACGTTTTAAAAGAAAATAATAAAATGTGAACTCATAATCTTTGCTTTTTTTGAGGTTTAAGTATTATTTCATTTATGTCGTTACATAATTTCAAAGTGCCTTCTGGAAAACCCCTTGGGATAAGGATGATTCAGGATAGCTTTGCACTGGTTTGCGATGGGGCTATCTAAATGACTCGCCCTTTGAATTGGCAGCAAAAACTCTAAGCTGCCTCGGTTTCAGTCCCAGCTCTGACACCATCTAGTTGAGTAGCCTCAGCAAAGTGACTCCCTACTCTCTGAACCTCATTTTTCTTTCTTTCCTTCCTTCCCTCCCTCCCTCCTTCCTTCCTTCCTTCCCTCCTTCCTTCCTTCCTTCCTTCTTTCTCTTTCTCTTTCTTTCTTTCTCTTTCTTCCTTTCTTTCCTTCCTTCCTTCTTTCCTTTCTTTCTTCATTTCCTTTCCTTTTTCCTTTCTTTCTTTCTTTTTCAGAGTCTTACTCTGTTGCCCAGGCTGGAGTGCAGTGGCACGATCTCAGCTCACTGCAACCTCTGCCTCCCAGGTTCAAGCGTTTCTCCTGCCTCAGCCTTCTGTGTTGCTGAGATTATAGGCGTGCGCCATCACGTCCAGCTAATTTTTGTATTTTTAGTAGAGATGAGGTTTCACCATGTTGGTCAGGCTGGTCGTGAACACCTGACCTCATGATCCACCCACCTTGGCTTCCCAAAGTGCTGGGATTACAGGCATGACCACCGTGCCCAGCCCTACCACTGCAGTTTTAACGTTTGTAAACCTCTATGTCTTGTTGTATCTATTTCCTACCTTTTATCTTAGGTGCCAAATTTTGTAAGATGAGGGTACTAGTACCACTAGCCTTCCACCTGCCTCTCTCTTCCACTTGTCCATCTTTCAGCTTTTCTCAGCTATATCTTTACTTTTACAGTGTTGAGTCTGATAAAACTTGCCTTCTCTAACTGGAAATATTTTCCTTGCATTGCCCATTGGTCGAGTCTAAAGGTCATAAGCTGTCTTAGTCCCTTTAGTGTTGCTATAAAGGAATACCTGAGGTTGGGTAATTTATAAAGAAAAGAGGTTTCTTTGGCTCACGATTCTGCTGCTGGAAGATTGGGCATCTGGGGAAAGCCTCAGGCTCCTTCCACACATGCTGAAAAGCAGAGAGGAGCCAGCGTGTGCAGAGATCACATGGCAAGAGAGAAGGCAAAAGAGAGGAGGAAGGTCTCAGGCTCTTTTTAACAACCAGCTCTCCCGGGAACTAATAGAGCAAAAACTCACTCACTGTCTCCCCGCTCCTCAGAGAGGGCATTAATCTATTCCTGAGGAATCCACGCCCATGACCCAAACGTCTCCCATTAGGCACCGCCTCCAACATAGAGGATCAGATTTCAACATGAGGTTCCAAAGGGTCAAATGTCCAAACCACAGCACAAGCCAATGGGCAGTGTTAATGTAACTACTGTCTGTAGTAGAGCTAAGTAGTGCTTGCTGTGATTACACATCCCTCTCTACAATCTAATATCACAACCGCAGCATCACTCAAAGTAGATAGTTCTTTATATCTTTTCCTTTAAAATTTTTTAGCTTTTCATATTTTTATTAAAATCTATAAAAATATGGAACACTTCTTGAATTTGCATGTTATCCTTGCAGAGAGGCATACTAATCTCTGTATCGTTTAGTATATGTGCTGTAATCCACCCACCTTGACCTCCCAAAGTGCTGGGATTATAAGCATGTGCCACCATGCCCAGCTGTGCTAATATCTTTCTAAATTGAGTTCATTCTGCTAATTTTTACCAGTTGCTCTAAATTATGGCACTTTTTTTTTCTAAGACAGAGTCTTACACTGTGTCACCCAGGCTGAAGTGTAATGGCGTGATCTCGGCTCACTGCAACCTTCACCTCTCAAGTTCAAGTGATTTTTGTGCCACAGCCTCCTAAGTAGCTGGGATTACAGGGTGCACCACCACACCTGGCTAATTTTTGTATTTTTAGTTTCACCATATTGGGTGAAACTAAATATATGGGTTTCACCATATTGGCCAGGCTGGTCTAGAACCCGTAACCTCTGGTGATCCACCTGCCTCAACCTCCCAAAGTTCTGGGATTACAGGCGTGAGCCACCACACCTGTAAAATCATGGGGCATTTGAACCATGTCTCTCCTGTATTTTGTTGGTGGCATTTGTTTTCCCAGAGGTTTTTTTTGAGACCTAGTCTTGCTCTGTCACCCAGGCTAGAGTGCAGTGGCATGATATCAGGTCACTACAATCTTCACCTGCTGGGTTCGAGTGATTCTCCTGCCTCAGCCTCCCAAGGTGTGTGCCACTACGCCCAGCTAATTTTTGTATTTTTGGTAGAGACGGGGTTTCACTCTGTTGGCCAGGCAGGTCTCGAACTCCTGACCTCAGGTAATCCACCCCTCTCAGCCACCCAAAGTGCTGAGATGACAGGCATGAGCCACTGTGTCCGGCCTCCTTAGGTTTTTTATTGGTCTGTTTTTTTTGGCGTGTGTGACTTACTGAAGGAAGAATTGTGCCTCCTTGACTTCTTCCCTAAAATCCTCTGGTTTCTAACCCATTTGTCTATTGCTTGAAATAAATGCATTCTTTTTGAAGACATTCTTTGTAGATTCTACTCACTGATGTCCTCATGGCTTCCTAGCCTTGAAGTTGTGAATTTCCATTAAATTTTAGGCTTTGTTCTACATGTCTTGGATGCCACATCTCTCTTTGCCTATGTTTTACATTCATTTTGGTGAAATGTAGTTAACAGTCTCAAGCCACTGATTCTGATCGAGGCATACTTTCTGAGTCTTACGTGTTTGAAAACATCTTTACTATGATTGGTATGGGTTTATAGGCTTGAAATGAATTTTTCTTTAACCTTCGAAAATCTTGCCATATTGTTGCAGATTTGAAAAGGCACACGCTGATCTGTGTTTGTTATAACTGACTCTTTTTTCCTTTTTGAAAGCTACTAGAGTTTCTTTCTCTTTATTCCTCAATATTCTTGAATAATTATTAATACAATTATATATTAATTTGTCAGTGAACTGTCTGAATGTGACTCCTTGCTCATTTATTGAGTTTGGTAGTCAGTGAGTCTATCAGTCAGGTTCTCATCACATAAAAATCACACAGAAATTTGAACAGGGAAACTTTAAAGAATCATTAATTTGTAGCAGGGGATTAACTACTAAGAGGAAAAGAGAACTGTATGGTTGGCTGGGCAAGGTGGCTCACGCCTGTAATCCCAACACTTTGGGAGGAAGCCAAGGTGGGCAAATTGCATGAGCCCAGATGTTTGAGACCAGCCAGGGCAACATGGTGAAACCCTGTCTCTACAAAAAATTAAAAAATTAGTTGGACATGGTGGTGCACACCTGTAGTCCCACATACTCAGGAAGCTGAGGTGATAGGATTGCATGAGCTCAGGAGTTTGAGGCTGCAGTGAGCCATGATCACACTCCAGCCTAGGCAAGAGAGTGAGACCCTGTATAAAAAAAAAAAAAAAAAAAAAAGTGAGAAAGAATACAGGAGTGGCACATACACTGAGCAGCCTCTACCTCTAGGGCTGAGGCAAGGGGGAGTTCAGAAGTGGCTGCCTCTTGCGCACCCCAAAGCTGAAATTCAGATTTCAGGGCATGGCTCCTTGGCCTATTGAGGCATCACAGTCTGGGGAGGAGCTGCATGCTGGCCCATGTGAGATACCGCCTGCTCAGGTTTTTTGTTTTTGTTTTTGAGACAGAGTTTTGCTCTTGTCACCCAGGCTGGAGTGCAATGGCACAATCTCGGCTCACCGCAACCTCCGCCTTCTGGGTTCAAGCAATTCTCCTGCCTCAGCCTCCCGAGTAGCTGGGACTACAGGCGTGTGCCACCACGCCCAGCTAATTTTTGTATTTTTAGTACAGATGGGATTTCACCATGTTGACCAGGATGATCTCGATCTCTTGACCTCGTGATCCACCTGCCTTGGCCTCCCAAAGTGCTGGGATTATAGGCGTGAGCCACTGTGCCCGTCCTGCTCAGACTTTTAAAAAAACAGCTGGGAAACCACCACCCACTGGGTGCCTACAAGTCTTGCTGAGAAGCCTGCTGGGTGCTGGGGGCACTCACTGGAGACCTGCTCACAAGTTTGCTCTACTGAAACTTTCGAGGATGCTGCCTGCTGGGGTGTCTGCAAGACTTGCCAGGAACCACCTGCAGGGTGCTGCTGAAACTCACTGGGGTGACACCCCTGAGTATTCCACTGGCTGCTAGCTATTGCAGGCCCAAGCTGGTGAAAGCACACCCATGGTAGAGAAGCACCTTTTTCCTGCACAACTCCTCCAGCACCCTCAATCAGCAAAGCTTAACCCGATGTCAGCTGGGAAAGGAGAGACAGTGACCTTGTCCGGCTCCCGTAATTCAAAGGAGGACAAAGAAGGGTGTCTTTTCGGCTGAGAGGTAACACACCAATAAACAGCAAATATCCTGAAGTCTAAAAACTTACTTGTCTCCTTAGCTCTGGGGAGTTTTCTTATGCAGGTTAAGCATCCCTAATTCAAAAATTTGAAATGCTCTGAAATCTGAAACTTCTTGAGTGCCAACATAACATGACACTCAAATGTTATGCTCATTGGAGCACTTGGGTATCAGATTTTTGGATTAGAGATGCTCAGCTGGTAAGTACAATGTAAATATTCCAGAATCTAAAAACGTCTGAAATCTGAAACACTTCTGGTCTCAAGCATTTTGGATAAGGGTTATTCAAACTATATTATTTCGTTGATAATTTCTTCCTCTTCCCCCCGGCCCCCACATTTTTCTATGGTTTTTAGAACTCTTATTAATCACACATTAGGCTTCGTTCGGTTCCTTCTCTGGCTTTTTCATCTTTTCTCTGATTTTTCATGTTTTTAATTCTTTTGCTTTGTGTTCTAGGAGACTTCCCTCACATTATCTTCTTCTTATTCTATTGAACGTTTTATTGTGTAATCATCTTTTATAATTCTATCGGCAGCATTTTTTGTTGGATTTTTTTTTGGTTGGATTTGTTTTTGTTCTATTGGTTGTTTTGTTTTCTTTTGTTGTTGTTGTTGTTGTTGTTATGTTTTTCTCAAAAGAGCAAACCTGTGAGCAGATCTCCAGTGAGCTCCACCGGAACCCATCAGGCTTCACAGCAAGGCGTGCACACTGTATACTTTATATAGCATTCTGCATTGTTTTTCTTTTATATTTGGATGTTTTATGGTTATATTCATCTTCCAGAAATGTCAAAATCTTTTGTTTTCTTTTTCTTTTTTTTTTTTTATTTTTTGAGATGGAGTTGCCCAGGCTGGAGTGTAGTGGCACAGTCTCGGCTCACTGTAACCTCTGCCTTACAGGTTCAAACAATTCTCCTGCCTTACCTTCCTGAGTAGCTGAGATTACAGGCATCTGCCACCACACCTAGCTAATTTTTGTATTTTTAGTAGGGACAGGGTTTCACTGTGTTGACAGGCTGGTCTTGAACTCCTGACCTCAAGTGATCCACTCATCTCAGCCTCCCAAAGTGTTGGGATTACAAGCGTGAGCTACTGCACATGGCCAAAATCTTTGGTTTTCTGATGACTGAGTCTTTTCTCTTCGCTGATATAAGTTTGTACATTTTTTAAACATTTATTTTTACCATCATTTTAGTGGATCAGACTTCCTGAGTTTAAATCACAGCCATGATATTTACTAGCCATGTGACTGTTCTAAGCCTTCATTTTCTCATTTATGAAATGGGGATGATAATAGTGATCTAGGTTATAAGTCATAAGAGTATAAATGAAATAATACGTGAAAATCTTTAGCACAGTGCCTAGCATATACTCACTGCTTTAAAGACAGCTTTAGCTATTATTATTTGTAAATTATTTGTAATTATACCACATTATTTAAACTGATTATAATCCATTTGATCATTATTTTAAAAGCACTTGTAGCCTGTAAAATATAATTTCTTCGGTCTTGTTTATTGCCGCTGCTACTGCTGTCACTATTACCACTGCTACCACAGATATCTTCAAGCAAGCAGATGTAGAAATTAATAGAATCTTGGTTTAAGGGCAAATTAATGGAGTAAGATTTGGGGATGTTTACTCAGGATACAAAATCAATGTGCAAAAATCACTAGCACTTTGAGAGGCCTTGGCGGGAGAATTATTTGAGGCCAGGAATTCGGGACCAGCCTGGCCAACACAGGGGAGAGGGGGAGACCCCATCTCTACAAAATAAAAATAAAAAACATTAGCTGGGGTGGTTGCATGTGGCTGTAGTCCTGTCTACTCAGGAGGCTGGGGTGGGAGGATCTCTTGAGCCCAGGAGTTTGAGGCTGCGTGAGCTGTGATCACGCCACTGCACTCCAGCCTGGGCAACTGATCTGGACCCTGTGCTCCCCCCACCAAAAAAACAAAAGCCCACCTGACAGTGACTTCAGAGGAGAGACTTGGGCCTTTACTATTGACTGTCCCCAACTGTTTCTCAGAGCCACTGAGGAATCCCATGTGGGATGAGAAACACTCCACATTGCAGGGCACCGCTACCTGCAGGCGAATCCTGGGAATCCCCATGGACGCTGGTGTCTGGATCCTTCAGATGCCTGCCTGCTGCTTCCACCAGTCTGCTGGCCTCAGGCCAGGCTCTTTGTTGGAGCCCCAGTGGCAGGGCTATTGGCCTGCATTTGGAGAACCGGCTGACAGAGGGCCTGTGTTCTGTTCCCCTCCCCTTCTCTGCTTCACTTGCCATGAATGAACAGAACATGAGTGGAGAAGAGTGACGCATTTGGGGTGGAAGAGGCGATTGTCAAGTGCAGGATTTTCTGGCACCAGGTGGTGAAGAAGGAGAAAGGCCTGACGTCTCCGGAGCAGCAAGGGCTGGTCCGGGGAAGGGGAAGCACAGAGCGCTCTGCATTTGGCATTCGACCCCTACGGTGACCCAGGTTACCCTCAAACCCAGTGTTAAGAGGAAAACATTAAATAATGAACCCAGAGAAACTTTAAAAATAGCAGTGAAAAACTATGAAAATGGAGGAATAATCCTGAATCTGTTTCAACGTTAGAATTTTGTTTTTGTTTTTACAAAAACTAAGGTCTCTCTTTTTTCTGTGTTAAAAATAAATGCCTAGATCCTTTCACATTGCACCTTAGACAACATGGGGCCCCTTCACATTTTTGAACTGTCTTGGTTGAGAGCCTAAGATCCAAGATGGGTTCTTTTTTAACAGTAAAGTGAAAGGAAAGAAGACTCTCGTTTAATGAATATTTGTGAGGCCACCTGTCAAGTAGCATTACGATCTGGGCCAGGTAGTGAGATCAGTAAGATTCTACCCTTTTGCTCTTAGAGTTTGAAGTCAGAGGATGCAACTTCAAAATAAATGAGGGCATCAATGATGGGCCGAGTGTTGGGGATTTGCACCAGAGACAGCTCAGAGAACAGCTGCGTGGGGACAGGACCTGTCTAGGTGAGCAGATTGTCCACAGATTATTCAAAGTCATCAAAGGTCAAAGGTCTGTGAGCTGTGCTTGTTTAGGGAGTCATTTTCAGCGTCTGCATAGTAAGTTTTGAACCGATGGCTGTTAGGGTTGCCAAAATACACAAAACACACAGGTTGCCTTATTTATGAAATGGAATAACTTTATTGATGATTTCTGCCGTGTCTGAGAAACCTCGTGGACATGCGATCTGAGCTAACTTCCTGATATTGGCTGCAGCTTTGCTCAGTATCCAGGGAGTATCTGAGTGAGCTCAGAAGCACAGGGTGCCTGGCTGCTTAGTGGGTCCATGCAGTTGTTAATCTCACGCAGAACCCAGCAGGGAGGTCAGTGTGGACTGTTTTTGTCTTAGATCCAATGAGACATTAAATGCTATAAGAAGACTCTGGTTGCACTGTTGAATGTGGATTTTTTTTTCTTTGTTTTTTTTTTTTTTTTAATTTTGATTTTTTTCAAAATGTAGCACCTCATCTGTCCTTTATAAAGTTTTAGGATGGGGCAGTTCATTGTGACACACCTTTAAAGCTCTTTACTTTTTTTTAATTTTTTTTTTTTTTTTTTTTTTTTTTTTTTTGAGATGGAGGCTCACTCTGTTACCCAGGCTGGAGTGCAGTGGTGCCATCTTGGCTCGCTGCAATCTCCACCTCTTAGGTTCAAGCTAGTCTCTCCCTCTGCCTCCCAAGTAGCTAGGACTACAGGCCCCCACCACCAGGCCCGGCTAATTTTTATATTTTTAGTAGAGACTGGTTTCACCATGTTGGCCAGGCTGGCCTCAAACTCATGACTTCAGGTGATCCACCCACCTCGGCCTCCCACAGTGCTGAGATTACAGGTGTGAGCCACCCTACTGAGCCTAAAGCTGTTTACTTTTGAGCATGCCACCGTATCCTGTCTGACATGAAACCATTCATCTGGAAACATTTTATTTGGTCTTCCAAATTCATCAGAATGTCAGCCACAAAACATAGCTTGGGGCCTTATAATTGAACCATTTACTTACAAGATTTGAAGTATCAAGTTGGAATAATTTTCTGTAAAACATAAGTAACTATTTTATGAATATGTATTTATGATGAATTATTTCCTTCACAAATGAAGAATCTGTTTTAATAGAAAATGGTAACTGGGTATATTATTAGATACATTTTTTTTTATTTCCCTACTTTCAGTTTCAATAGGGAAATTTTAATTTTTCCTGTTTTTATTTTCTTATTTTATTTTCCTATTTCAGTGAATGAAATCATTCAGTTGTAAGCAACTCTAAGTTTCTTGAGGAAACTTGGGTGTTATACATCTCTCTCTTCTCGCCAGCTCAAACTAGCTTAAGCAAAACATGGAATTTATTGACATGAATAATAGGAAAATCCAAGGATGAAGCTGGCTGCAGATGGAACTCAAGAGTTCTTTGGGTTTTGTAGTAGATGGGTCTGACAGGTGGCCTCTGGCAGCTTTTCTAGCTTCAACCCAGAAAGAAAAAAGAGAGACCATCTTTCTTCCAGTGCCACTAAACCAAGCCTTCTGGAAGGAATATCTTTGGCGGAGGACAGAGGAGTGGGGCCATGCATGGTCTATTTTTGCAGTGAGGGTTGGGTGGGGCATGGTTATAGGGAGAGAGATGAACAGAGGGGTATAATGGAGGCAAAACCCAAGTATGTCCACTGTAACACACAAATATGATCCATACCTGTGTGCATACTTCAGCCCTGCATCAGCTTAACACAGGCAGCAGGGCTGGAGTGTGGAGAGGAGCGTGGCCGGGGTCGACATCTGGGTCTACAGCTTGTCTCCCTCCTCCTGAGAACAGTCAAGTGAGCCTTGAAGTGATGGGCTAAGGTGCAGTGCTTCTCAAACTTGTTTTTTTTAGCATCCAGATAACCAAGATGGCTGAAATCATGGTTGCAGATGGGGGTGGGGTGGCACATGTAACTCTTGGCTCACATAAAGAATGGAAATAGTAAGAGTTTCTTCTCTGTGTTAGAAGTTACGGGAGGGGAGTCACTGAGCAGGGTGCCTGAAATTCTTCCTGTGTGACATTTTCAGGCTCTGGTGGGTGGAAAGATTTTGTAAATGTATCTTCTTGGTGAGAGGGTGTCCTTTGAATCTGCTAGTAGGTTGGAGTGTTTGCAGGGAAATATTCATCAAAGGGCTTTCTCAGTGAAGAGCATGACTTAGGATGATCCTTATTTTACATGCATTTCCATCACACATAAACGAAGTTAGGGTCTCAACACTCCCACTGGTGCCTTCTCCATGCCGCGCTCAAGCCTCTGCCTTGGCAAAGCGCTCGCTCCAGAAGCCTACACTTCGAGCCCGTCCTTATTTTAGGTGAAATCATTTATTTCATCTGTGTTTTCACTCTCTAGTGTGTCATCTCTTACTTTTTCACTTCTTGAAGTAAAAAAAATTTTTGTCCTGAGTTTGGAAACCTACCAGCACCTTTCCTTGGTAAGCCAGGGCCCATTTGTGTAGAGTGAGCTTTTAAAATCACTTTACAGTTCCTTCCACATTTGTTGTAAGGGAGGGTTTAGAATACAAATCACAGTTCAGTAGCCAAATATTTTACCAGCCCATCAATGCCCTGAGGACACTGCATGGCAGATATTCTTCGGCTGGTGCCTTCTGGTGCCCCGTGGCCGAGACCTGAACTGACCGTCCACCCTCTTGCCTGGAGATGTGGCCCATCTGGCTTCACGTCCAGTGCCCCCTAACCCATCAGTAACACTCAGTAAAGAATTGAGCAAAACTTGCTGAAAAAAAACCAAAACCTCTTTGTGAGTTTATTTGGCTTCAGAGTGTCCTGAGCTATCTTTAAAAATAAAGCAACTTGGGCCAGGTGTGGTGGCTCACATCTGTAATCCCAGCACTTTGGGAGGCCAATGCGGGCAGATCACCTGAGCTCAGGAGTTGAAGACCAGCCTGGCCAACATGGTGAAACCCCGTTTCTACTAAAAATACAAAAATTAGCCAGGTGTGGTGGCTCTCACCTGTAATTCCAGCTATTTAGGAGGCTGAGGCAGGAGAATTGCTTGAACCCAGGAGGCGGAGGTTACAGTGAGCCGAAATTGTGCCACTGTACTCCAGCCAAGGCAACAGAGCTAGACTTTGTCTCAAAAAAATAAAATAAAATAGAGCAACTTGGGCTGGGCCTGGGAATGGTGGCTAATACCTGTAATCTCAGCACTTTGGGAGGCCGAGGCAGGCAGAGCACCTGAGTTCAGGAGTTGAAGACCAGCCTGGCCAACACGGTGAAACCCCATCTCTACTAAAAAATGTAAAAATTAGCCAGGTGTGGAGGTGGGCGTCTGTAATCTCAGCTACTCGGGAGGCTGAGGCAGGGAGAATTGCTTGAGCCTGGGAGGTGGAGGTTGCAGTGAGCCGAGATCGTGACACTGCACTCTAGCCTTGGTGACAGAGTGAGACTGTCTCAAAAAAACAAAAGACAAGCAAACAAACAAAAAAGAGCTTCTCATGGTGATACATACCGGTAGTTCCAGCTACTTGGGAGGCTGAGGCAGGAGGATCGTTTGAGCCCAGGAGTTGGAGGCTTCAGTGAGCTGTGATCACACACTGCACTCTAGCCTGGGCAACAGAGCAAGACACTGTCTCTAAAAAAAATAAAAATAAATAAATAAATAAAAAGAGCAACCACACAGCAGTTCAGTTATTAAAATCTGTTCATGTATTCAGCTAGTAGACAAAAGCACCAAGTTATGTCCGGCCTGTGGACCAGTTGTTGAGATTTGTCTATGAGCACACTGAAATACAGTTTTATAGTGTCATTCGATGAGGGTGCTTTACGCAGCCCGTCAGGCTCCTTTTTGTGGAAACAGGTGTAGCCACAGCCGGAGGGCGATTCTTCACCACATCGTCACCAGTTGTGTAGGGTTTTTCCATTCATCTTGCTTCTGAAAAGAGCTTGAAGACAAGTGTAAGCAATTGCTACCTTGTTGGTATGCATCTGCTTCCCAAGGTCTATACCTAGCACCTAGACTTCTTTTCAGATACAAAATGTGTGATTCATTTTCATTCAAAATTTCCTTCCTTTTTTTTCCTGGAGTGATATGACTCATGCTGCAGGGTTCTCTGTTTTATTTTATTCATTTTTTTGAGAGGGAGTCTTGCTCTGTTGCCTAGGCTGGAATGTAGTGGTATAATTTCGGTTCAATGCAGCCTCTGCCTCCTGGATTCAAGCAATTCTCCAATCTCAGCCTCCCAAGTAGCCGGGATTACAGGTGCCCACCACCATGTCCTGCTAATTTTTGTATTTCAGTTGAGACGGGGTTTAACCATGTTCGTCAGGCTGGTCTCAAACTCCTGACCTTAGGTGATCCACCCACCTTGGCTTCCCAAAGTGCTGGGATTACAGGCATGAGCCACTGCATCAGGCCTATTTTTTTTTTTTAATTTTTTAAAATTTCAACAGCTTTAGGGGTACAAATGGTTTTTGGTTGTATGGATGAATTGTATAGTGGTAAAGTCAGGCACCTAGTATACCCGCCACCTGAATAGTGTACATTGTACCCAATAGGTAATTTTTCATCCCTCACTGTCACTACCCCTTCTCATAGGAGACATCAAGGTGAGTCAACCTCCAAAATTACCAATTAATGTTTTAAATAAGCAGCTAGTATATTCGCTACTTTCTAGAGGGGCTGCTGCTTCTGGTTGTGAAGCCCTAGTGTCAGTGGTGCCACATCTTCATTCATTGCTAGTTTGTCTTCATTGCTTTGGGACCCCAGGGTCTCTCTTGACCTCTAGCAGAAATTGTTCTCCAAGGATCTGGAATGCCAGTTCGCTAGAATTGCAGAATTTCTGCCCTCAGAAGTACTATGCATTGTGCAAGGCGTGCAGAATAGAGGAGTGCTCAACCCTGCAGAGATAAGACCATCCTCTCTCTTCCTCTAGCTGCCTTTCCTTAGGAATTCACAGTGTCCTTATCATTCTGTCCCTCGACTGTTTAGGTCCAATGGCTTATCACGTATGAAATTCTCATCATGAGCTTTCCTATAAATTCCAAGTTCTTCCTTAGTTTTCCTTTTCCCCTTTGGTTATATTAAGTGAACATTAAATTGTATTTTGGGGCCAGGCACAGTGGCTCATGCCTGTTATTCCAGCACTTTGGGAGACCGAGGTGGGAGAATTACTTGAGGTCAGGAGTTTGGGACCAGCCTGGCCAACATAGCAAAACCATGTCTCCACTAGAAATACAGAAATTAGTTGGGTATGGTGGCGCACACCTGTAATCCCAGCTCCTGTGGAGGCCGAGGCAGGAGAATTGCTTGAACCTGGGAGGTGGAGGTCACAGTGAGCTGAGATCATGCCACTGAACTCCAGCCTGGGTGACAGAGTAAAACTCTGTCTTGGAAAAAAAGAAAAGTTGTATTTTGGGAAATGCTTATAATGTAACCCTGCTCACAATAACTGTATCAGTTTCTTTTTTTAAGAGACAGAGTAGCACTCTGTCATCCAGGTTGGAGTGCAGTGGTGCAATCATAGCTCACCACAGCCTGCAACTCCTGGGCTCAAGGAATCCTCCTGCCTCAGCTTCCCGAGTATAGGCTTGAGCCACCATGCCTGGCTAATTTAAGAAAAAATATATATATATCTTTGGTAGTGACAGTGTCTCACTGTGTTTCCCAGGCTGTCCTCAAACTCCTAGCCTCAAGTAATCCTCTAGCCTTGGCTTCCCAAAGCACTACCCTGCCAATATCAATTTTTGTTATTCCTCTCTTTGTTTACATCTTCTTACTTCGTTGGTTCATCACAATTCTGGGTGCGGGAGGTTGTCTATGGGATGAGAGAGGACACTACGCTCCGTTAGCCCATTATATGATCTAGAAGCTGGAACTGCAGTTTTATGTGTCAATCAATCAATCAATCACAGTAACTGCGTGGCTTAGGGCAAAACACTCCATCTTTTAGGCTTGCCTCTAAGATGAGGATGATGATCTAATGAAGAATGAGGATTGGTTAACATTGGTAAGGAACTTTTCTAGGCCAAGCACATATTATTTTTCCACTGTTTTAGACTAGCTCCTAGTATCCTGGCTTTTCTCACATTTGAAGAAGGCATTCTTATTTAAGAAGGGTGCTTTGGAAGACCTTTCTTGGGAGAAGGAAAGGGTGGCCCTTGCAGGTGTCTTGTGTGTGTGCAGTTGTGAGGCACACAGGCTTGGCTCTGGGTGCAGTGAGGTCTGGCCCCCACCCGCCTCTCCAGGGGCGGCTTAGTCCTGCTGGTGCTTAGGCCTCTCTTCTCTCCCACTTTTCCAGGTATCTCTAGGAACTTACTGCCCTTTCAATAAGAAGCTTACATTTTTTTTTAAAGAACCAGCCAATGAGAATGTATTTGGTGATGTCTCACAGCTGAAATCTTCTTTCTTTGCTAAGTATGTGTGCCTGTTAAGGGGTAGAAGGGAGAAACCTTCTAGATTATGTTCTTTTTTCCTCCCTCTTCCTTTCTTGCCATTCTTCCCCTCCCCCAGCCCCCACCCCAAATAAATACACAAAACAGAAGTCCTATAGTGTCATGCTTAAGAATGTGGATTCAGGCCACCCTGCCTGATTTGAATCCTAACTTGGCTCTAACACCTGGGCAAGCTGGTTAACTGTCCTGAGTCTGTTTCCTGATCTGTAAAATGGGGATGAAGACAATTCTTGCCTCATAGGATTATGATGAGGATTAGATGAGTTAACATATGGGAAACACTCCGAGTGCCTGCCGTTAACCCATTTGTGCTTGAGGTTGCAATCATTTTGTGTGGAAAAGCAGACCTTGGCGATGACCTTGAGCAGTGAGTTATAAATAACTCCTACAAGCTTAGCGTTCCAATAATGGAACACTAGGCATATATAGTTAAGGACTATGTCAGTGTCAGTGACTATGAGACAAAAACCATCGGGTCATAGCTATTCTGCAGTAATTGTTAGGAAAAAGAATTTTAGAATGGAGCATTCTGAAATATTAAAATAGTACTGTTTCTATATTTGTACAGTTTTTTATTTTTCTATATTCTTACAGTTATTTTTACAGTTTCTATAGAAACAAATATATAGGCTGGGCACAGTGGCTCACACCTGTAATTCCAACATTTTGGGAGGCTGAGGCAGGAGGGTTCCTTGAGCCCAGGAGTTTGAACCAATCTGGGCAACATAGGGAGACCCTGACCTTATACTAAAATGTATACATTTTAATATATATCATATATAAATATAAATATTTTATGTATTGTTATATATGTGTGTGTGTGTGAATACATATCTATAAATATAAAACAAAAAGGCCAGCTGCAGTGGTTCACACCTGTAATCTCAGTACTTTGGGAGGCTGAGGTGGGTGTATCATGAGGTCAAGAGATCGAGACCAGCCTGGCCAACGTGGTGAAACCCCATCTCTACTAAAAATACAAAAATTAGCGGGGAGTGGTGGCATGTGTCTGTAATCCCAGCTACTTGGGAGGCTGAGGCGGGAGAATAGCTTGAACCAGGGAGGTAGAGGCTGCAGTGAGGCGAGATTGTGCCACTGCCCTCCGGTCTGGCAACGGAGCGAAACTCCATCTCAAACGGCAACAACAACAACAAAACCCAAAGTCCTAGTCACCATTTTGGGGGAAAAGGATCAGCTCTAATTTAAGCAAATACCTAAAGCAGCCTCCCTCAAGGTTCAGAGAAAGTAGCATGTTACTCTGTTCCATGTGTAGCAGGAAAATAATCATCACAGATCCCTCCTGAACATTTTGGGTATGCCAAGCACTATACTGAGTGCTTGACACTGATGATTTCATTTTAGGCTCTTATGAGTTTTGTTCCTGTACTTGTTTTACAGAAGAGGAAAGAAGTTTGGAGAGATTAAACTTGCCCAAGTTAGGAAGTGGCTGAGTGTAATGGGATTCCTGAATCCACCTGCTTATATGGGGTGGAGTGTTCTGCCTCCATCCTTCTGCCGTTCAGAACCAGGGAGAGTTCGACAGCTTTGCCATGAAAATCACATCATCTCTTATGGTTGTTAGTGAGTCTGGTAATGCATGTCCTTTAAAAGGCAGTTTTCATGTTGATGAACCTCTACTTGCCTTTACTTGTAAGTCAGAGTGCCAAAAACAAGGAGCCAAGTTCACGATTCTTTGTTTTCTATGACTTGACAAAGGTTTCTGGCATGAGAGCCTCCTTTTTGTAGCTGTAAAGCAACAGAGGTTCTACACTGAAGTTGACAGCGTCTTAGCTGAGTGAGCCGCGGCAGGGATTCCCGTTTCTTATGTTTCCACTTGCTTATTGACTGATCCAACTTCCAGATGGGCACTACTTTCATTCCAGAAAGGGAACGAGAGCAGCTCATCTGTTTTCCTTAGCATGCTCCTCAGTTATTTGAAAGGGTAATTTTGAGCTTATTTTTCTTCTTGTTTGTAGACAACAGTGGTGAGATAATTCGAGCATCTACCAATAACAGAGTGTGACAGGTATTCCATAATCATTGCTATCCAGCATCTGGTGGCCAGGGGTACATGGGGATTTTGTTGTCCTTGGAAACCTGGAAGGAACTATTAGTCATGTCTTAATCCTGAGCCATAAATTTACACTCATTTGAGAGATAAGCAAATTTGGCAGAAAGACTGAGTCAAAATCTTGGTCTTGACCTCTGAAATAGGATTAGTGAACAAACTAAATCATAAATTATTTGCTATTTTAGTCACAGAAGCTGGAGTGTCACCAATAAAGGAATCTTTAAAAATTATTTATTATCCCTCATACTTTAAATTATTCATTATTGGTCATTTAGACTCCAAATACTGTTACAGATTGAAAAGTAAAAGAAAAAATCTTTCCACTATAGAACATTGCAATTTTATTTAATGAGAAAAATATTCTTTTACTCTTTTTACTTTACTAGAAGAAAATGTTCCACTGAATAATTGATGCTTCTGAAATGAAGTTTGTATTTTATGATACTAGAATAGCTTTCATTATCTAAATGAATGTTAGCCTTGAATATTAACTATTTTCATATGAAAAATATTTGAACCTAAGAGAGGTCAGCCAACTTGATCATTCTCAGGTAAAGTTCAGACCATGAATTATACAGAACTACAGATGATTGCAGATGATGAAACTAATCACAATATGCAAATCAACAGTGATTAACAACCATGTGCAGGCTTTCTCATGGTTTTGTTCAAATGAAATAGGATATTAAAACTGGAAACTTAATTATGTAATTTAGGATGATAACTACATCATTATACTTTCACATTTTTAAAAAGAACTGAGACAAATGTCGTCAATTGTGATTTTGTAATCTTTGTTTCTATTTTGTATAAATTAAAATAAAAAATAAATTATTTTTGATGACAGAGGGGTGAAATAAAAACATAGTGTCCCCTAGTATTGCATATTCTGGATCCAAAGTTCTTGCTTCTACAATGCATGCTTGGTTCAAAATGATATAAATAGCCTCCATAGTACTGATTTATACTTCTAAAACTCCTTTCTGAAGATTCAACAGCAGGTCCTTGTTATCCGAGGATAATGAGAACCAGAAAAAAGGCCATTTAAGGTCAATCCACTTAAATGGGGCCCAGAATTTCATAACATAATGAAAAAAAGCTTTGGGACTTTATTGTGAAAAAAATTAACTGAAAATCATTAAAATAAGTTTATTTTAGCATATATTTATCAAAATTTAGGTGATCATTGTGACTATGGCAAGCTGTTAGAATGAGCAGTGCAAAAGTCAAGTGTTGATTATTTTGAAAGGAGTAAAGTTTTCGTATAAAATTAGGTGATTCTATGTTTCGGTACTTTTTATATCACAATTGACATTTACATCACAGCATAAAGATGACCAGTATTACAAAGGTATTCAAGGTCTTGGTCATTTTCTTTTGGAGCCTTGTAGAGTCTTAAATACTAAAATCATTCTAGAAAGTTCTATCTTGTCACCAACATTAGATTTTTCTCTTAAATGATTGTTTCCTAATCAAACTGTTCAGTCCCCACTTGCCATTGTTTTACCTGTTATTGGGGAGATTCTCTAATGCCATTTTGATTAGCTTCATAAGTTCTGCATTTGGGGAAAGTTTTGCAATGCCACTCTGCAGTGGACATACATCTGTGGGAGGTACAAGACAGGCACTAACAGAGGGAATAGGGATAGAGGCTGACTTTGAACAAGGATGGATTTTTGAGAGGGGACTCAAGTCAAAAAATGGCTATTAGGAAATGTTTTAGTATTTTGAAGGTGTGCTTCCCTGAGCAAGCTCATCACTTGAAGGGATTTGGGTCGTGAATGCTCTGATAACAAGGGCTCCCTGGCCTATGTGTATGAATGCATTGCAGTGTGCACTATGAAAAAGAAATTCGGCCGGGTGCGGTGGCTCACGCCTGTAATCCCAACACTTTGGGAAGCCAAAGCTGGTGGATCACCTGAGGCCAGGAGTTCAAGACCAGCTGCGTCAACATGGAGAAACCCCGTCTCTACTAAAAATACAAAATTAGCTGGGCATGGTGGCTAATGCCTGTAATCCCAGCTACTAGGGAGGCTGAGGCAGGAGAATCACTTGAACCCGGGAGGCGGAGGTTGGGGTGAGCCAAGATCACGCCATTGCACTCCAGCCTAGGCAACAAGAGTGAAACTCCGTCTCAAAAAAAAAGGGACTCATGGGTCGAGGGGATCCCAGCTCTAGCCTTGGTTCTGCCAGTGAGTAGCTGTATAATCATGGATGAATCACTTCCTTTTGGCATAAATTTACTTATCTATGAAAAGAAAAGGTTTAGCTAAGGTCCCTTCTACTCATAATATTCTGTGATTCTAAGTTGGATATTTTGAGCTGGGGAAGAGCTATATCACTCTGTTTGCATAATTCTTAGAGCTCAGCAAATATCAACAACTCCTCCTTTTAGTTTATTTGCACTGTGTGTGTGTGTGTGTGTGTGTGTGTGTATTTATATATATATATATATATATATATGCATTTTAGATTTCAGTAGCTTCATCCATATGTAATTATGTTCTTAGTAAAGTTGTAATCAGCACTTTGGTACAATTTTCAATTCTGCTCTTTTCACCAGTCTTATAAGTGTTTGCATATATATTGTAACCTTAACTAATCTTTCTCTGTTCACACTTATCTTTCCTAATAGCTGGTAGCCCATTGAGTAAATGTATTTTATTAAGTGTATTAAAACATATACCTAAATATATGAAAACGTACTGATATACATCTTAACCTCTGGGCAATGGAGCATCTCCATACATCAGAGATTTTGTTGTGTGTTTTTTTGGGCCATGTTACCCTAGACATTTTTATAGATAGACAATTTTTTAAAAAGAGCTCCTCATACTCGTAGCTCAGTTCTGTGTGCATTTCAGTGCACAAATGATTTTTGCCGCTGCTGTAAACAGGAAGAAACAAACTAAGGCAAAGAGCCCAGCTAAGTGAAACAGAGAGGAACAAAAGAAAATTAGAATTTGGCTTTTGCTGCTGCCAAGCTGGGCAAATAGGGATCCCAGGGAGCCTGGTGTTAAATGACAAAGGAAGCAGGGAACGAGGCAGAAATCCCAATGGGATCTGAACTTGGCATCTTCAGAGGCTTGGCTGCTCCTGCCACACTTCAGGGAGCATCTGATCACCTGGGAAGGCTAGTGACCTTTGGCTTCTGACGTTGCACTGGTCAGACCAACAGTCGCCAGAGAACTAAGCCATCAGTCATCCCCAGAGAGGAGACAGTCCAGCTTACTGCCTCACCACCTCAAAGCATCCACAAACGGAATTAGCTAATGCTACATTATTAGACATTTCTGCACTTTTCATTTATATTCAGGAGCTTGGGAATATTCAGTGTGTCCTTGGGGGAAAATAGTTTGCTCAACCATCATAATTAGATTTGCTACCTCTTATCCAGATAAAGGAAACATAATTGACACGTTCCCCTACTACCGGGGTGGAGGGGGGGTATCGTTGCTGCTTCTACATATGCGGGTAAACTATTTGCAATGCTTCTTTCTCATGGCTTACCCCAGGACTAAGGTGGTTATTGGGCAAGAAAGGGAACTATGCATTGCTGAAACTGGGAGTAACTTGTGATAACTAAAATGAGTGACTGAGGCAAAAGTCTGAATCGATCAAAATTTATTAAGCCAGTTTAAAGGCACATCCAGGAAAAAAACAAGCCACAGACACATCTGTTATTCCAAAGAAGTTTTCAGGAGGTTTAGTATTTATACCTTTCCTTAAAGGGGGAAGGCATTGTGTAAAAAGGGGCAGGTAAGTGGTAAGGCAAATTTTACTTTTTTTTTTTTTTTTTTTTTTTAAAGGGGGGGGGGCCTAAATAAAGAGAAGAGAAAGAGGGAGAGAGATCGGGAGTCTTACTGTATTGCCCAAGCTGGAGTGCAGTCTAAAAATGGGTATTAAAAAACCTCTTTTATGCCAATAATTGTGCTTGACAATGGAGACAGGAAGGAATAAGGGAGGAAGATAACAAACAAGCAGCCAACCAGTATTTCACTTAAACCTGTGAAATGCTATGCAATTACTGAGGAGTGATTTACTTCCAATTATGGGTCACTTACAGAGTAGGTGTGATGTGGTGCTGAGAAGAATGTATATTCTGTGGATTTGGGGTGGAGAGTTCTGTAAATGTCTATTAGGTTTGCTTGTTCCAGGTCTGAGTTCAAGTCCTGGATATCCTTGTTAATTTTCTGTCTCGTTGTCTGTCTAATATTGACAATGGGGTGTTAAAATCTCCCACTATTATTGTGTAGGAGTGTAAGTCTCTTTGTAAGTCATTAAGAACTTGCCTTATGTATCTGGGTGCTCCTGTAATGGGTGCATATATATTTGGGATCGTTAGCTCTTCTTGTTGCATTAATCCTTTTACCATTATGTAATGTCCTTCTTTGTCTCTTTTGATCTTTGTTGCTTTAAAGTCTATTTTGTCAGAGACAAGAAGTGCAACTCTGCTTTTTTTTTTGCTCTCCATTTGGTTGGTAAATCTTCCTCCATCCCTTTATTTTGAGCCTTTGTGTATCCTTGCATGTGAGATGGGTTTCCTGGATACAGCACATCAATGGGTTTTGGCTTTTTATCCAATTTGCCTGTCTGTGTCTTTTGATTGGGGCATTTAGTCTATTTACATTTAGGGTTAATATTGATATGTGTGAATTTGATACTGCCATTTATTGCTAGCTGGCTGTTTTGCCCATTAGTTGATGCAGATTCTGCATTATGTTGATGCTGTTTACCTTTTGGTATGTTTTTGGAGTGGCTGTTACTGGTTGTTCCTTTCTATGTGTAGAGCCTCTTTCAGGAGCTCTTGTAAAGCAGGCCTAGTGGTGATGAAATCTCTGAGTATTTGCTTGTTCACAAAGGATTTTATTTTTCCTTCACTTATGAAACTTAGTTTGGCTGGATATGAAATTCCGGGTTGAAAGTTCTTTTCTTTAAGGATGTTGAATATTGGCCCCCACTCTCTTCTGGCTTGTAGGGTTTCTGCTGAGAGATCTGCTGTGAGTTTGATAGGCTTCCCTTTGTGGGTAACCTGACCTTTCTCTCTGGCTGCCCTTAACATTTTCTCCTTCATTTCAACCCCGGTGAATCTGACAATTATGTGCCTTGGGGTTACTCTTCTTGAGGAATATCTTTGTGGTATTCTCTGTATTACCTGAACTTGAGTATTGGCCTGCCTTGCTAGGTTAGGGAAGTTTTCCTGGATAATATCCTGAAGAGTATTTTCCAGCTTGGATTCATTCACTTTGTCACATTTAGGTACGCCTATCAAACATAGATTAGGTCTTTTCACATAGTCCCATATTTCTTGGAGACTTTGCTCATTCCTTTTTATCCTTTTTTCTCTAATCTTGTCTTCTCATTTTATTTCACTAAGTTGGTCTTCAACCTCTGATATCCTTTCTTCTGCTTGGTCAATTCGACTGTTGAAACTTGTGCATGCTTCACGAAGTTCTTATGTTGTGTTTTTCAGCTCCATCAATTCACTTATATTCCTCTCTAAATTGTCTATTCTCGTTAGTATTTCATCAAATCTTTTTTCAAGATTCTTAGTTTCTTTGCATTGGGTTAGAACATGTTCTTTCAGCTCACAGAACTTTCTTATTATCCACCTTCTGAAGCCTGATTCTGTCAATTCATCACACTCATTCTCCATCAGGCCTTGTTCCCTTGCTGGTGAGGAGTTGTGATCCCTTGTAGGAGGAGAGGCATTCTGGTTTTGGATGTTTTCAGCCTTTTTGCGCTGGTTTCTTCCCATCTTTGTGGATTTATCCATCTGTCATCTTTGTAGTTGCTGACTTTCAGATTGGGTCTCTGAGTGGACATCCAGTTTGTTGATGATAAAGTTATTTCTGTTTCTTAGTTTTCCTTCTAACAGTCTGGCCCCTCTGCTGTAGGACTGCTGAGGTCCACTCCAGGCCCTGCTTGCCTGGGGATCACCTGCAGCAGCTGCAGAACTGTAAGGGTTGCTACCAGTTTCTTCTTCTGCTATCTTTGTCCCAGAAAGATACCCACCAAATATCAGTCTGAGCTCTGCTTTATGAGGTGATTCTTTGGGTATACGGGGGTCAGGGAGCTCCTTGAGGAGACAGTCTGTCCTTTATAGGTGCTCAAGTGCTGAACTGTGAGCTCCGTTGTTCATTCAGAGCTGCTGGGCAGGTACCTTTAAGTCTGCTGCTGCAGAACTCATAACCGCCCCCGCCTTTTTTTTCTCCCAGGTGCTCAGTCCCAGGGAGTTAGGGCTTTATGTATGAGTTTCTGTTGTGTTGCTGCCTTTTTCTTTTTCAGGGCTGCCCTGCCCAGCAAGGAGGCAGCCTACCTCCATAGTGGTGGAGTGCCTCAGTAATGTCAGACGCCCCTCCCCAACAAAGTTGAACCTTCGCGGGTTCAGCTGTGCTTGCTGTGAAACTCTCAACCCACAGCGTTTCCAATTGCTATTTTTTTGTGGGGGTGGGACCAGCTGAGCCTGATCACCTGGTTCCCTGTCTCAGAGCCTTTTTTTTTTTTCTTTTAGTTGAACAGTCAATTCTCTCCCAGGTGTTCCAGTCACCTGTTAAAAAGGTGCTGGGATCTGTGTGATTTCCCATGTGGCGACCCACTGCACTAGCTGAAACAATGGCATTGAGATTTGTGGTGCCTTTTTGCCCGGGAATCTCCTGGTCTGGCTCCCTGTTTCAGTCCTCTTTTTAATCAGCTGAATGGGTGACTCTGCCTTCCCAGAGCTCCAATCGCCAGCCAAAAGGGCATGCAGTCCCTTGTATTTTGTACGGAGAACTGCCGCGCCGGGGCACTGGCAAAACAGCCGCACCGGCCAAAAAAGTTGTGCTGGAGACCCATGGGGCTCCTCCGCCTGGGTATCTCCTGGTCCGTGGGCAACAAAAATCTGTCTGGAAATGTGGTGTCCACTCACCCTCTGCACTTTCACTGGGAGCTGCAATGCTGAGCTGCTCCTAATTGGCCATCTTGGATCTCTCTCTACTTTTTTTTTTTTTTTTTTTT
>NW_022437147.1:48140-171443 GCF_009761245.1 Sapajus apella | reverse complement strand
TTTTTTTTTTTTTTTTTGAGATGGAGTTTCGCTCTTGTTACCCAGGCTGGAGTGCAATGGTGCGATCTCAGCTCACCGCAACCTCCGCCTCCTGGGTTCAGGCAATTCTCCTGCCTCAGCCTCCTGAGTAGCTGGGATTACAGGCACGCACCACCATGCCCAGCTAATGTTTTGTATTTTTAGTAGAGACAGGGTTTCACCGTTGACCAGGAAGGTCTCGATCTCTTGACCTCGTGATCCACCCGCCTCGGCCTCCCAAAGTGCTGGGATTACAGGCTTGAGCCACCGCGCCCGGCCTAATTTTTGTATTTTTAGTAGAAATGGGGGTTTTCCCATGTTGGCCAGGCATGTCTCAAACTGCTGACCTCAGATGA
The DNA here is from genome assembly GCF_009761245.1 of Sapajus apella. Lineage (NCBI taxonomy): Eukaryota > Metazoa > Chordata > Mammalia > Primates > Cebidae > Sapajus > Sapajus apella. The sequence continues at coordinate 171,069 of NW_022437147.1, read as the reverse complement.
TCTACCTGCCTCAGCCTCCCAAGTGCTGAGATTACAGGCATGAAGCCCCTCACCTGGCCACATTTTACATTCTTGTGAAACTTTATTTAGTGCCCAGTAAATCTGCATTTTGCATAAGGTAAGGTGAATGTTCGAAGACAAAAACGGGAGTAAAGGAAGAATCAATTATGCATAATCTCTGGGTAGGTGCACGAATGATTGATCTTGTCTTGTCTTTGTTCTGTACCAGGGAAGATAAGCTTGTAATTGACATTGTCAGTGTGGAATGGAATAGACTTGAGTTTTAAGAGCTAAACTTAGATTGTAGACATAAAGTTACAGTTGGCATGTCCTTGTTTATGGGAGGGCAGCAAAAAGTTTACTTACCCGTGGGGGCAGTCCTTCCTGGATGCCTGAGGCCTTCTACCTTTTCGTGGGGATCTGGATGATGCTAGTAACAGCTCTTCATTTGAAAGAAGGGTTACATGACTCAGCCTCCAGGCTTCATCTTTTTTTTTTGCATAAGGAGTTTGGGGGTCCTGAGATTTTTTTTTATTTTCCTTTACACTTGGTTGTTTGTGATAAGTAATGGCAAAGCCTGGTTAAAGCAGATTCAGTCAAAACAATTTTAGTCATGATTTAAATTACCAAGTAGGAAAAATCTAGAAGATTCTAGAAATTGCGTGTCAGTTTCAAATCCTACTGTGCTAGGTCAAATGGAAGTGAGGAATATTGATAAAGTAGGAGGCAGTTTGGTATTTCCAGAAATTAAATGTAGACCAATTCATTCCATTTCATTTATGTATATATTTCTTGGTTTTGGAAGTTACATCCTGTGATTTTTAAAACTTTTTCTCCCCCAGATTCTGGCTATATTGGAGATTGGTTGCTTTCTAAAAACGAAGGAGAAGCTGATGAAGAGATGGTGGATTCGCATTGAGTTTTGACTGGCGGAATAAAAGGTAATCATTGATGGTTTCAGAATATATTTGCAGCACTATGCGGAGTTCAGCTGCAGTAGCAGCAAAGAAAGAAACAGAGTTTTAGACATTTTCTCTTTTAATAACAACTGATACCATTCTCATTTCATTGTGTGAGATGGATTTTTTTTTTAAATAAAACTTAAAATGTTCTTCTTAAAAATAAGCTTTTCCAGGTAGGTGTTCCTGAGATTAAGGTGTTGCTGTCAAAGCAGTTGGCTCCTTTTCTTGGACCACATTCCTGGGCCTGATTCCCAGCTTGCTCTGTGTGACACCCTCACATTTATAGGGAATATGAAAGAATTTCCAAGATAAAGGTTACAGGAAGACTGCTAAAGTGTAGGGACTCATTTTAATCACAGGTTCCTTGCTTGTTCATTCTGAAAGTATCAGTTTATTTTTCCTTTCTACTTCAAGTTGCTCTGCTTAGTGATTGGATTTATAGTTAAAAATAAACCATATTTAAATTCATATTGATCTACTTTGTGAGGCAAATTGGTCCTAGGGCCAACAGGTGGAGGATGCAAAGAAACAGATTTGAATTCAGCATAAGGAGGATTTTTTGAGCATCCAACTGACTAATGAATGGGTTTCCTGGCCTGGAGGAAGCTCTCCATTGATGGAGATATTTGATTGTAAACCAAAACTAAAATTCTAAGCCAAGTGACTGAATGGAACTTCCTCTCGGCCACGGAACCCAGCAAAACCTGAAAAATTAGTTCAGATCATGATGGTAAGGTGAATGTTTGAAGAGAAAAAAGGGAGTAAAGAAGAAATCAGTCCAGGGTCAGATATGCCTCATTATACTCTCCTCCCTTTGGAGTTCAGGCACACAACTGACCAGCATTCGCTTTTCGAAAGAAGATATACACGTGGCCAACAGGCATGTACAAAAATGCTCAGCATCACTAATCATTAGAGAAATGCAAATCGAAACCACAATGAGCTGCCATCTCACAGAATGGCTATTATTAAAAAGTCAGAAACTAATAGATGCTTGTGAGGTTGTGGAGGAAAGGGAATGCTTATACACTGTTGGTGGGGGTGTAAATTAGTTCATTGTGGAAAGCAGTGTGGCAATTCCTTAAAGAACTTTAAACAGAATTACCATTTGACCCAGCAATTCCATTACTGGCTGTGTCCCCAAAAGTATATAAATTGTTCTGCCATAAAGGCACATGTACACGTATGTTCATCACAGCACCATTCACAGTAGCAAGACATGGAATCAACCTACATGCCTATCAGTGGCAGTAGAGTGGATAAAGAAAATGTGGTGCATATACACTATGGAATACTACACAAATACGACACAGACATAAGAAAGAACAGGATCACGTCCTTTGCAGCAACATGGATAGAGCTGGAGGCCATTATCCTTAGCAAACTAACACAGGAACAGAAACCAAACACTGCATGTTGTCACGTATAAGTGGAAGCTAAACAATGAGAATACCTGGGTGCTAGGAGGGAACAACACATACTGGGACCTACTCGAGAGTGGAAGCTGGAGGAGAGAGATCAGAAAAAATACCTATTGGGACCAATGCTTACGACCTGGATGATGAGATTATCTGTGCACCAAACCCCTGCGACACAGTTTCCCTACATAATAAACCCGCACATGTAATACCCCTGAACCTAAAATAAAAGTTAAAAAAAATAAAATAGAGATCCTAAGACTGACAGAACAAGGCTCTTTGTAGCAATAAAATACCAAATTCCAACCTGACTCTAGTATAGCATCATATGGCAGGTAACAGGCACTGAAAAGAAATCACAGTATTTTACCCCCAAATATATTTCTTTCTTTCTCTTTTTTTTTTTTTTTTTTTTGAGATGGAGTCTTGCTCTGTCACCCAGGCTGGAGTGCAGTGGTGAGATAGCTCACTATAACCTCAGCCTCCCAGGTTGAAATGATTCTCCTGTCTCAACTTCCCAAGTAGCTGGGATTACAGGCGCCTGCCACCATGCCTGGCTGATATTTTTAATTTTTAGTAGAGACAGGGTTTCACCATATTGGCCAGGCTGGTCTCCAACTCCTGACCTGGTGATCCACCCACCTTGGCCTCCCAAAGTGCTGGGATTATAGGCGTGAGCCATCACGCTCAGCCTATTTCTTTGCTATATTTTGAAACGGCCTTGTAAAGCTGTTTTTTTGTTTTGTTTTGTTTTTTGTTTTGTTTTGTTTTGTTTTTTTTCAGATAATTTACATTCTATAGAGAATCCCTTTCCCTTTTCAGGTCTTTTCCTGATACTGAAGAGATTGACTGAGAGTCTAACACCTTTTAAGGGTCTGAATAGGAAACATTTGCCATCTATTGCCTTTAGAGACAGCCACCTAAGAGACTTCATCTATATAATAAGAACCTTGATCTCCACAACCCCCATCTTAACCCAAACACTCCTTTCTATTTATTCCAGGTCTTTAGATAATAACTTAACTCTTTCAACCAATTTCCAGAGAGAAAACCTTTGAATCCACTTATGACCTGTCAGCCCCCACCCTCTAGTGGTCCCTCCTTTCTGGATCAAACCAATGTATACCTCACATGTGTTGATTGATGTCTTATGTCTCTGTAAAGTATATAAAACCAAGCTGTAACCCAGCCACCTTGGACACATGTTCTCAGGACCTCTTGAGACTGTGTCACAGGTCATGATCCATAACCCTGGCAAAATAAACTTCTAAATTGTTTGAGACCTGTCTCAGGTACTTTTTGGTTCATGCTTTACAACCTGTGTGTTTGTCTGACAAGGATGTTGCTGCAGAAGAGCCTCCTGAACTGGGGTTGGTCAAACTACATCTTCCTAGGTCTGTTTTAACCAAAAGGAATTCTTCTGTTTCTCTACTGATGGCCCAAAGGAAGCACGGTTTTTTTTTTTTTGGGTTTTTTTGTTTTGTTTTTTTTTTTTTGGCTTTCTGTTTTCATGCCTTAAAAAAATTATGCAAAGATGTTCAACTCAATTATTGCACTTGTGATTTCTGATGCTTTGGTCATGCTTTGGGGTGACTTTCATGAAATGCTTATTCTCAAGCATATTTCCTGACCAGCGTGCCCATATTCCTCGTGAGGTTAGAGGGGCTATTCAGAGTGAGGATGATTTTGTGATTTTGTGCTTTGGTGATGAAATGCAATGCAGAGGGGTTCTCTGGGGCACTGTGGAGCCCAGAGTGTATGGAGAGTGAGGGCCTGGCACAGGCTGTGTTTGCATCCCAGGGAACCTCTTAGTGCAGGTGAATCAGGGTAAATGACAATGAAAATCTACCTGAGGGAGAAGAAATGATCAAAGTTATGTGCGAAGCAAGTGTGTGTGTTGCTAGGTTGGGGGGGAGAAGATTGCTATAAGTTGATGATAATAAGCCTGTGTGAACCAAAAATAAGATTCTAAGCCCCGCAGCCATCTGAATGAACCCCTCCCCGCAGCCATCTGAATGAACCCCTCCCCGCAGCCATCTGAATGAACCCCTCCCCGCAGCCATCTGAATGAACCCCTCCTCTTGGCCATGGGCATTCCAAAATTAACCTGAATAACTAGGTCAGGCCATGATGGGAAGGGGGATCAGACATGCCTCATGATACCCTCCTCCTTTTTAGAATTCAGACCCAGCTGACCAGCATTAAGATCAACACAGACCTTAAGACTGACAGAACAGACTCTTTAAGTCTAATAAGAAACATGTACCATCAGTTTTCTGATCTGCATACCAAAACCCTGGTCTCCACAACTCCTTATCTTAACCAGACATTCCTTCCTATTGATTCTAAGTCTTCAGAATCATTCAACTGTTCAAATCATTCAACTCTTTCAGCCAATTTCCAATAAGAAAATCTTTGATTCCATCGATGACCTGGAAGCCCTCACCCCCACTCCCACCTTCCAGTTGTCCTACCTTTCCAAACCAAACCAATGTACATCTTACAGGTACTGATTGATGCCTTATGTTTTTCTAAAATCTGTAAAGCCAAGTTGTAGCCCAATCAGCTTAGGCACATAGTCTCAGGATCCCCTGAGGCTTTGTCATGGGCTGTTGGTCACTCATTTGACTCAGAATAAATCTCTTCCAATGTTTCAGAGTCTGACTCTTTTTATCAACACCTGACTTAGAATCTTAGCACCACCTTTGGACTCACCTACTCTGCTACCTTTGAGCCCTTCATTTCTGCCTCCCTTGGCCAATTCTTCCCGTGAATAGTCATCAAACATGAGGTGAAGCACAGTGTTTTTCGAGAATATCTGAATGTTCTATAACCATTCCTGGAGCTAACATACACTTGAACCTAGAAAGGCATATCTGAATTGTAACACAATCTTTATACTCCTCTTTCTTCACCAAGCCTGTCTAATTCCAGGAAGTGTTTCTCCTTCTTCCTTCTAATGCAACATCATTTTGTCCTTTGCATGTTTCATTGGTTTGGTTCCTTTTATTACTTACATGTGTAAAGGTTAGCTCCTCACTGATCACTAGACAATAAGCTCCAGGAGGGAAAGGATTTCTTACTGTTTTGGTTGCTATTGTATGCCGGGAACCTAGAGCAGTGTCTGGAACTTAGTAGGTGCTCAATAAACATTTATTTAATGAGATAACAAATGTGTCTCTCTGGCTAGACTGAAAGCTTCTTGGGGACAGAACGAGTCCCTTCGTCTGTGAATTCATCTCTGGACTGACACAGTAGCTGCCCCCTCCCCTGGCTATGGGACTGTGGCTGAGATACCTACACATGGGCTCCTCTCTTGAAAGGGCTGAGGAGGGGGCGTGGTATTCGAGCTGTGTTGATGACTAGAGGTTAAGATCTGCCAACCTGCTGCTTAAGGTGTAGAAGTCTCTTTCCAAGATGCATACAAATGAGATTTGGAAGAGGTGCAAAGCCTGAGTGTCCACACTAGAACCTTTTACTAGCTCAGATCACCAGCCCCTCCCAGGAAACTCTCTGATGGGCCGAGGGAGGGGAGACAGGATGGGTGTGTACTGGGTGTCACAACGGAGCCTTCCTTCAAGACAGGTCTGAGAGGAAGTGTGTGGTGAGTCACATGGAGGCAGAAGGTCTGTTCCTGATCAGGGTTAAGGTGGCCCTTTGGTCTCCCTTCCAAGCCTGTGTAAGGAGCCATGCATTTGTTGAAATAAACAAGTGAGACAAGGAAGCGCAGAGCCAGTGGGCCTTATTGCAGTGTGTCTAGTGTGGTTTGCAGCAAGGAGGAAGTCTGACTGGTGGGAGCATCCAGCCGAACTTGATACCATCTTTGAGTAGCTGCCCGGAGGGAATGTTTTACTTTTTGGCTTCTTTTCCAACGTGATCATAAGGAAAGAGGTAGGCATGCTTTCCCACAACTTCTGTGCTAAACTTCTTTGCCTAGAGAGGAAATTTTAGGTACAAGGACTTCAAGTTGCCGTCTTGTGAGCTGATACTTTTGAGACAGTCAAGAGGATGTTAATTTAATGAAACCGTGAACTTATGCTTCTTATCTCCTCCTCCTCCTCTTCCTCCTCCTCCTTCTCTCTGCCTCTCTCTACACACACACGCACACACACACGCACATGCACATGGACGCACACACACGCACGCACACATACCCCATTCCATCTTTAGAAATCATCGTGCTGGCCAGGCGCGGTGGCTCACGCCTGTAAGCCCAACACTTTGGGAGGCCGAGGTGGGCGGATCACCTGAGGTCAGGAATTCGAGACCAGCCTGGCCAACATGGTGAAACCCTGTCTCTACTAAAAATACAAAATTTAGCCGGGCGTGGTGGCAGGCACCTGTAATCCCAGCTACTCAGCAGCCTGAGGCAGGAAAATCACTTGAACCTGGGAGGTGGAGGTTACAGTGAGCCAAGATCCAGCCACTGCACTCCAGCCTGGACAGAGTGAGACTTCGTCTCAAAAAAAAAAAAAAGAAAAGAAAAGAAAAAAGAAGTCACCGTGCCTTTGCAAGTCATGCTTTGTGCTGGGGTGGCTGGAGCCCCTCTCTCCAACACCAGCTGTTCCTTAGGCTCTCATTCTGTGTGGCATCCTTGCTGCTGCCTTCTCGTCCCTCCTTACTGGACTTCTTTTTTTAAAAAAATTTTAGATTCAGGTGATACATGTACAAGTTTGTGACATGGATATTCTGTGTAATGGTGAAGTTTGGGCTTCTGTGAATGAACTTCTGTAAAGGTGGGACTGGATCCCTGACGTCTAGCAGTGCCACCCAACAGAAAGGTATCTAGTAAGTGGCTGGCTTGGCGTGGCATGGTGGTGTGTGCCCAGGGTCCCAGCTACTCAGGAGGCTGAGGTGGGAGAATCTCTAGAGCCTGGACAGTCGAGGCTGCAGTGAGCTGTGATCGGCGCCACTGCACTCCAGCCTGGGCAACAGAGTGGGACCCATCTCAAGAAAAAATAAAAACAAAGAGAAAAGTAGCTGGCTTTCTAATCATGTTCAGACTTTCCAATCTGTACTCAATGCTTTTGGTTTTAGGATTTAGCTTTTCTAGTAACATATGTAATGAAGAAGTCCCATCTGATGCAGGGGAGACTTGCATGTAGAAGGAAGTTGTCGCTGTTTTTTAAACTGTGGCATCTTCTCCTCTCACAAGTATGTGTCGTTTGTATTTACTATGATAATTGAGAATTTAGTAAAAGTTAATGGAGCAAGTTAGTTCCCTAGTTGCCTACGAGCAGCAATAAACCCACGTGTTGTTTTTTTTTTTTGTTTGTTTGTTTTTTGTTTTTTTTGAGACAGTGTCTCACTCTGTTGCCCAAGCTGGAGTGCAGTGGCGTGATCTCTGCCCCCTGCACCCTCTGCCTTTCAGGTTCAAGTCATTCTCCTGCCTCACCCACCCAAGTAGCTGGGATTATAGGTGTGTGCCACCACACCTGGCTAGTTTTAGTAGAGATGGGGTTTTGCCATATTGGCCAGGCTGGTCTTGAACTCCTGACCTCAGGTGATTCGCCCACCCCAGCCTCCCAAAGTGCTGGGATTACAGGCGTGAGGCACCGTGCCCGGCCACCCAGGTGTTTTTAATTTTATACACGGGCTGCTACAAGAAAACCAATGCTGGGAGATGGTCATACATTCAGCTCAGGTCAACTCAGGGTACGCTCATCCTGCAGTGTGAGAATAGAGCTACAGAAGTTATGGGCAAGAAAGGCGCAGGAGCTTTAACATCCCACACACACCTTCCGGCTTCTATGCTGCTCACTTATTTCATTTTGGACAAAACTTTGTTGATTCTCCTTACTCAGGCTAGTTTCCCGCATCATACTGAACAGAATTCCCCCAAGGAACAGCCTCTTGGCTAAATCCAATGTACACCTGCCATTCACAGATGGAGGGCTCTAGCAAGATTCTAGAGCAGGGGTCCCCAACCCCTGGGCCATGGATCAGTACTGGTTTGTGGCCTGTTTGGAACTGGGCTGCACAGCAGGAGGTGAGGGGCAGGGGATCCAGTGAAGCTTCGTCTGTATTTATAGTTGCTCCCCATGGCTTGCATTTCCCTCTGAGCTCCGCCTCCTGTCAGATCAGCAGCAGCTTTAAATTCTCATAGGAGCATGAACCCTATTGTGATTGCACATGCGAGGCATCTGGGTTGCATGCTCCTTATGACAATCTAATGCCTGATGATCTGTCACTGTCTCATATCACCCCTAGATGGGACTGTCTAGTTGCAGGAAAACAAGCTCAGGGCTCCCACTGATTCTATATGATGGTGAGTTGTAGAATTATTTCTTATATATTACAATGACATAATAATAGAAATAAAGTGCACAATAAATGTAATGCACTTCAGTCATCCTGAAACCATCCCCCACCACCCCTGGCCCATGGAAAAATAATCTTCCGTAAAACCAGTTCCTCATGCCAAAAGGTTAGGGACTGCTGTGCTACAGCCTCTGGCTTTCAAATAAGGTAGACCCTGGCTTCACTTCTAAAAGGAAGACAAATGACTTTCTAGTGCTATTTGCCCATTTTAGACAAATGTTTCTCGCCTTAGACTGAGGGCAGGTAGGCAGGATCATTGCTGGTGTGGCTTCCTGCTTGAACATTGCAGTTTCTCCGAGTTGAAGGTAGAACATTAAGATGTGATCACCGAAGGGGGAGCATCACACACAAATAAGCTTCTGACGTAGTTTACATAGCACTTGGATGGAAAGGGCCATCCTTTTCCCCCTTTGCTTGTGGAATTGGGAATCTGACAGTAAGTGGCCAATGAAAATGTATCCTATCTGGTCACAGTGGCTCATGCCTGTAATCCTAGCACTTTAGGAGGCTGAGGCTGGAGGATCACTTGAACCCAGGGGTTGAGAGCAGCCTGGGCAACCTAGTGAGACCTATTTCTACAAAAAAATAAAATAAAAATTACCTGAGCATAATGCTGCATACCTATAGTCCCAGCTACTTAGGAAGCTGAGACAGGAGGATCCATGGAGCCCAGGAGTTTCAGGCTGCAGTGAGTTATGATCGTGCCACTGCACTCCAGCCTAGGCAAGAGTGAGGCCCTGTCATTCTGACCCAGGTGTTACTCTGAGTAGCACTGGCAGCATTTGGGTAGGCCATGCTTGGTTCTCCTGGCACAATTTTTTCTTTGACTTGGGGATATTGCCAGTACATGACAAGACAAAGGAGAAGGAGAAATGGAAGACTTCCAGTATTGTTCACATTGCATGCTTGGAAGTATTACTTGGGGGTGGAAAGCAAATGCATCTTTGTGGCATCTGAGTTCCCAGCAAGGATGTCAGCTGAGCTGAAGGCAAAAAGGGAAGGCAGAGAATTTTATAGAATAGGACATCTGGGACAGTCACATGGAGGGAGATTCAATACTATTCAGTCCCTGGCATTATTTCTCATTCCTTAAGTTCACATTTTTTAACTTTGAAATTGAGAAATGATCACATTGAATAGCAATGATTAAACATGCAGTTGATCCAGTTACTTTGTCATTCTTTATTTAGAAATGTCCCTAGTCTAGGAGGCTGATGGGTTCTGATGACCTGGGAAGAGCTCTCTTGTTACCAAGGCTAAATCTCAACAGATGTTTCCAAGACCCAAGGGTCACAGCCATGTGCCAGTAGGTAAAGAGAGTTGGAAAATCTGCTCCATACGGCCAAATGGGCATTACATGCTAGGCAAATGCCAACCTAAATGTAGCCCTCTGTGTGGTCAAGGCTGTTGTCAAAAGCAGAAAGAGCTGGCTCTAATTCCTCCAACCCAGCATCCAACTCAGCCTTCCAACTGCCAGCTGCTCCGACCCCTTAAGGTGATAACTCAGGACCCAGAATGACCTCTCTTGTGCCATTGGAGGCAGCCAAATCCTTGTGGTTTATTTTCTACTTACCTTTGACAAGAGGAAATCTCTACACACTTCTGTGTATAGTTCCAGAAACATGTTTTACTTTATCATCGTGGTCAAAGACTGCTTTGTAAGCTCTCTGCATTGGGGATAACCAAGTATTTGTGTTAACAAGTTAGTCTTTGCTCTCAAAGTTTATATCACACACACACACACACACACACACACACACACGCACGCACGCACGTGCGCTTGAACCCAGGAGGCAGAGGTTGCAGTGAGCTGAGGTAGAGACACTGTGCTCCAGCCTGGGCAATAGAGTGAGACTCTGTCTCAAAAACAAAACAAAACAACCCCTTTGCTAAGATCCTGCTGTGTGCCAGGTTCTAGAGAAACAAAAATAAATAAATAAGATATGGTACTTTTTCCAGAGGAAGCCGCACTCTAGATGTGAAGAAAGAGAAGCAAGTAGCTGAAGAGAACATGGAATAGCAGTGCTAAAACAATTTAGGGTGCCAAGAGGAAGGGACTTCCCACTGTGCAGGGAAACTGCAGCAGAGAACCTGGTACTGAAGCACAAGGAGGAGCATAGCAAATGGAAGAAATGGACATATATTAATTGCCTACTGAATACCAGGCACCATGCTGGGCACTTATGTGCCTAATTTTATTATTTAATTTTTACCCTAAGAAAAATTGTGTTTAGGTAAGTAACTTTGCAAAGCCACCCAGAGTGGCATTTCTATTTTTCTTTTTTAGAGACAGGGTCTTGCTCTGTCACACAGACTGGAGCACAGCGGCGTGATTACGGCTCACTGCAGCCTCAACCTCCTATACTTAAGTGATCCAGGATGCCATTTCTGGTTATTGTCTTAGAAGTCATTGATTTTAACACTCTAGAAGATAGATTGACAAACTTTTTCTGTAAAGGGCCATATAATAAATATGGGAAGTAAAAAAGTTCCTCTTTAAAGTTTCCTTTCCTGTTAAAGAATAAGTGTGCTAATAACTTTGTTAAGCCCTATCCTCTGTAGCTGTTAGACATGCCATGCTTACAGGCACGTAGTACATTTTGCGCCCTTGTACTTTAACCAAGATATCTGTGCTGGACATTGCTTTTACTTGTTTAGAAAAGTTTTAAGTTATTATCCAATCAGGTTTTGGTTTTGATTGTGAGGTCTGGCTCCAGCCAATGGAGATCAGGCACAACAGTAAGGACAACCCCAAATGCGTAAAGAATAAATATGTCAGTTTTCCTTTGCTCATGGTACTCTTGTGGCAAGAGGGCTAGTGACAGTACCCTTTCTGTAGCCCAGGAAGTAAAAATAGCGTTGCTGAAAAATCCTTTGTCTCAGTCCTAATTTTTCTTTTGCGGCACAAAGCATCTATTCCTAACATAAATGTTTCAGGTTTTGTGGGCCACATAGTCTCTGCTATAATTATTCAACACTGCCACTGGAACAGCCATAGATAATACAGAAATGAATGAGCATAGCTATGTTCAAATAAAACTTTATTGGCAAAAATTGGCAGTGATCTGGCCCACAGGTTACAGTTTGCTGACCTTTGGTCTAGAAGAGCAATTACAGGTACCATTTTGTTTGGGGATATTTCTGGAGAGGGAGCCTATAGGTTTTATTAGCTTCTTAAGTGGGTCAGTGACTACTGGGATTTCTGGTCAGTGACAGTTTCAGAAAGTATTATAGAACCTCACAGAGAAATGATTGCAGGCTGGATTAATAGAGATTCAGACTGACCCAATTTTCTAGCATTTTACATCATTGAGATTAATATTTTACAGACCTCTGAGAATCCAGATATAATACATCTTTAGGTCATTAGAGAGGAGTCCAAAGAGAAAACCACACTAATTCAGCCTTGGCAGAGGGTCTGACATTGTGTGGCCATGTGTATATTTTAACTTGGAGATTAAAAAAGAATAGGAATAGAGATGATATGTCTGGAGCCATTGGAAAGAAATAAGGTAAATGTCTGAATGGAGGACCCAGGAGAAGCCTAGAGTGTACAGCCTTGATCCTGCTGTCTTCTGGAAAGAGGCAGAAACAGCTGGTTAGTGTAGCCAGGAAGGGGATATATGAACGGAAGTCCCAGCTTCAGTTTGGAAAAGCGAAATGCATCTTTGACATCTTAAAACAATAAGCCAGAAAAATCTGTCTTTAATAGTTGATACTGTGGGAAAAGTCACCAAGTTCAGAGATTTGAGTAAGGAATACTTTAGAGCAAAACAGGGAATTTTCTTTTAAGACTGGATCTTTCCAAGGCATATCCTAAGAGAGGTAGTGTGTGGTAGGAGATCATCTGGGAAAACCGATAAAGAACTTCAAAAATGTTATTGAAAGGAAACAATTGGGAAGTGATTGAAGGCACCTATCCCGGCACTATGTGACTAAAAGGAGATTTTTCTCTTGGCTGATGATAATGGAAGGGTGGGTAAGTAAGGTTACTTTGGGAGGTTCATTTCTTTTGAGTAAAACTTCTCAAAAATGAAAAGCAGATGAAGTTTTTTAAGATGGGTTCAAGGTTTGGACGGTTCCGGCTAGATTGAAACATTTTTCTCTCCAACAGAGGAAATAGATGAAAAATGAAGTCAGTGCCTGCAGTCTCTGGGGTCTCCGTGCCTGGTGTTCTAAAGTGGATTTTGATCTGGTCCCTCATCAGACTCTGCTATTGCTCTTAGGGCTGGATGGGAAGAAAGAGGGAGGAAAAGATGGAAAATAGAGGAGTTGATGGACTACTGGAAAAAGCACATGTTAGCCGGCCACAGTTACTCCAATCAAAACAATTTGAACTTTCCCTTCCATTTTGAATCCTGGGCATGATTCTTGTCTTGGATGAAACAGATGTGATTTTGGGACATGTACAAAATCCCATAATATGGGATTTTGACTGAGCCTTGTTGGCTTTCCTGCCACTGCAGTTCACTCTAACTTGTAGGGATCAATTTCGATCCCGTTGCTTATTCTCTTGTTGTTTCTGGCCTCTTTCTAGGTGAAATTCAGCTTCATAAAACTCAGAGAAAGTTTCCTCAACCTATAAATCTTAGGGCAGCTGAAGAAAATAATCTGTAAAGCCGATAAATGCTCTGATATGGATTATGTCAAACAAACGATGTTTACACAAAACACTTTAACATGTAAACCAATGAAACATTCTTGTAATTTGACTTCTCTTTCCCATAAGACTAAGCCTTTGTATCGTGGAAATGTGACAGAGAATACCCACATTTTGCAACCTTGCTGACAGGCTTTTGTTTTAGCAAGGGTTAAATAAAGGGGCTTTTCAAAGCATTGTTGATCTATTTTACAAAGCTGTGAAGCTTTTGTTAGCATCACTGGAAATCTTTGTTTCCTGGAAACTTCTCTAATGGAATATATCGCTTCTCACAGAAATCCATTTCTTAGCTGTATGTAGTCAGTGGCCTAGTTCATGGAGATACTATTGCAAGATAAATAAATTAATATCGGAACTGGTGCTGAGTCAAGTATTCCCATTGTAAAACTTTGAAAGTCTTAAGGTTTAAAACTATTATGGTCAAATTAACCTCTTTGTCTTTTTTTTTTCTAAGATGGGGTACATCCCAGGCTGGAGTGCAGTGGTGTAACCACAGCTCACTGCAACCTCGACCTTCTGGGCTCAAGTGATTCTTCCTGCTCAATCTCCCAGGTGTCTGGTACTACAGGTGCACACCACCATGCTCAGCTAATTTTTAAATTTTTTCTACAGACAAAGTCTCCCTGAGTTGCCTAGGTTGGTCTTGAACTCTTGGGCTAAAGTGATCCTCTCATCTTGGCCTCCCAAAGTGCTGAGATTCTAGGCATTGTCGCCACAGCTGGCAACTTTTCTTTATCTTAAATCACATAATTCACTCCCAGATGGCAATACCAATACAACTACCAGCAACTCAGATGGCTGCTATCGAATGTGGAACTAACCTGCTTCATCCCAATGTCTCGATATCCATCTCCATCAGTGGCACCTTCGTTCACTCAGTGGCTCAGTCTGGCCACTGCTCATTGCCTGCACTGTCACCTCCCAGCCCAGGGCCATCCTCTCTGTCAGGATGGTTGCAGTGGCCTCCTAAGAGCTCCATGCTTCTCCTTTTCCACCTCCCTGTCCACCCATTCTTCAAAGTCTGTTTTCCTCAGAGCAACTACAGTGAGTCTTTTAATTGAGATCATGTCACTCTCTTGCTTTTATTCAACTTGGGCTTCTAGAAACTCTAAGAATAAACTCCAAAGTCCTGGACCAGAGCTTGTGTCGCCAGCACTTAGCCATCACTGACCAGCACTTCCTGCTGGCTTCCTGGACTCTCTTCCTTTCGCTCGCTGCACGCCAGCCACACTGGCCGCTTTGCAAGCTTCTTGCACACACCAGTCATACTCCCATCTCAAGAGTTGGGAGTTGGCGCTTGTTCTTTCCTCTAGTGAAACTGTCCCTGCAGATGCGCCCCAGCCTTCTTCCCCAATTCTTCTTGGGCTCTGCTTAAATGGCAGCTCCTCAGAGACAGCAACCACTTTATCTAAAACAGAATCCCCCACCCTCTTATCAGCTTACTTGTCCTTCCCTGCTCTTATCGGCTGACATTCAGTCTCTAAGGCATCAGTACATGTACTTGTTCATTCATTTATGTATTTGTCAGTTACTCCCAAGAGAATGTGAGCTCCATAGAGACAGGGACATTGGTTTATCATTGTATCTATGGTGCCTAAAACAGTACCCAGCCACATGGGCAACCAGGAGTACTGACTCTAAAAGAAACTGGAATCCTTCACATTATTTTTGATCTGGGTGTGTAGTCTGAATCATAGTGCAGTTATGTTTCTCAATAGTATAGTGATTTGAAAATATCTTTCTGCCGCACTAAAGGTTTACTATTTAATAGTCAAGATTTATCTTAGATTTGGCTGGGTACAGTGGCTCATACCTGTAATTTCAGCACTTAGGGTGGCCGAGGTGGGTGGATCACCAGAGGTTAGGAGTTCAAGATCAGCCTGGCCGACATGGTGAAACTTCATGTCTACTAAAAATACAAAAATTAGCCAGGTGTAGTGGCACATGCCTGTAGTTGTAGCTACTTGGAAGGCTGAGACAGGTGAATTGCTTGAATCTGGAAGGTGGAGGTTGCAGTGAGCTGAGATGGCGCCACTGCACTCCAGCCGGGGCAACAGAGTGAGACTTGGTCTCAAAAAAAAAATTGTCTTAGATTTTACTTCTTGCCTGAAGATTTTGGCAGTAACCTTGGTTTACTTTCAATGTAGTTCACATTAGGATCACAGTACCTGAGGTTGTCGGTGAGTTCACAGTTTTATAGGCCCCATCTGTGCAGACAGACAGCTACTGGATCCTTTCTGCCTTCTTTCCTCAACGATGAGCAGGTGCATACTTGGCATGAGCAGAAATTTCATTCGTATTTCATATTCCTCTGTATATTTTTTGAGACAGTGTCTCACTCTGGTGCCCAGGCTAGAGTACAGTACTCCTCTATTTTTAATACTAGAGAGTTCCCATTATTATCTAAACACTCAGAGGTTACTCTAAGAAATTTTATATGACTAAGAGAGCTTCAGTCTCTAAAATTAAGCAACTAATAGTTTTCCTGTAAAAACGAAGTGAGAAGAAATTGGAGCTGGGATTTAGTAAAAGAAGTTACATGGTTTGTAGAACCTTGTAGAAGATAACAATATACCTATTCTATGAGATAATTTTATTGGCATCATTTCTCTGAGCTGCTTTTAGAAAGTCAGATTTATTGGCATATAACTCATATATAGTAAAATTGACTCTTTGTAGTGTACAGCTTATTGTTTTTCTTTTTTCTTTTTTCTTTTTTTTTTTTTTTTGAGAGATAGTCTTGCTTCATCACCCATGCACAAGCATCCTCAAACTCCTGGGTTCAAGCAGTCCTCCCGCCTCAGCCTCCTGAGTAGCTAAGACAGCAAGCGCACACTGCACCACCACATCTGGCTTACTGTTTATTTTTTGTGGAGATAGGGTCTTGCTATGTTTCCCAGGCTTATCTTGAACTCCTGACCTCAAATAATCCTTCCCTCTTGGCCTCCCAAAGTGAAATGGGATTACAGGTGTGAGCCACTGCACCTGGCCCAGGTATGTTTTGATAAGTCCATACAGTTGCGTAACCACCACCATAAACAAGATGTAAATATCCATCATCCTAAAAAAGTTCCATGTTGGCCGGGTGTGGTGGCTTAAGCCTGTAATCCCAGCACTTTGGAAGGCTGAGGTGGGCAAATCACTAGGTCAGGAGTACGAGACCAGCCTGACCAACATGGTGAAACCCTGTCTCTACTAAAAAAAAATGCAAAAATTAGCCGCACATGGTGGTGCATGCCTATAGTGCCAGCTACTCAGGAGGCTGAGGCAGAAGAATTGCTTGAACCTGGGAGGTGGAGGTTGCAGTGAGCCGAGATTGCGCCGCTGCACTCCAGCCTGGGCAACAGAGCAAGACTCCGTCTCAAAAAACAAAAAAAGTTCCTTGTTGCCCCTGTGTCATCAGTCCCCACACTCAGCCCCCAAACTCTGGCAAAGATTGCTGTTTTCTATGCCTATTGTTTTCCTTTTCCAGAATGTTATACAAATGGGGTCACACAGGATGCCGCCTTTTGAGTCTGGCATCTCTCATTTAACGTGATGCACTTAATGTTGTGTGTCAGCAGCAGGTCCTCTGTGTTGCTGAGTCGTGTTCCATTGTACGGCTGTAGAGTTTGCTTAGTCACTCACCAAACGACTTTGGGATAGTTTCCGTTTTTTAGTGATTATGAATAAAACTCTGGTTCCATTTATGAACAGATTTTTATGGAAACATGTTTTCACTCTTTCAATACGTAGGGTGTGGAGTTGCTGGTTCATATGATAAGTTTAAACTTTATTTAAAACAAACAAACACCTGCTAGGCTGTTTCCCGAAGTACCTGTGCCACTGTTTTGCATTCCAGCCAGCAAAATATGAGAGCTTCTAGCTCCTTCAGAACCTTCAAGCACTAACGCCCTGTATTAGTCTTTTCTCATGCTGCTCAGAAAGACATACCCAAGACTGGGTCCTTTATAAAGGAAAGAAGTTTAATGGACTCACAGTTCCACATGGCTGGGGAGGCCTCAGGATCAGGCAGAAGATAAAGGAATAGCAAAGGGATGTCTTACATGGCGTCCAGCAAAAAGAGAGAATGAGAATCAAGCCAAAAGGGTTTCCCCTTACAAAACCATCAGATCTCGTCAGACTTATTCACCACCACAAGAACAGTATCAGGGAAACTTCCTCCATGATTCCGTGATCTCCCACTGGGTCCCTTCCAAACATGTGGGAGCTACAATTCAAGATGAGATTTGGTTGGGTACACAGCCAAACCATGTCATGCACAGTGTGATTTTCCTCCTTGGAGAGAAGCCTCGGAATATGACTTTTCCCTTTCTTTCCTTCAATTTTGTCTTTCAATCCTTGCTACTTAGAACTTTAAATCACTTTCACTTAAAAGTCCTTCCAGCTTCACCATTGCCTGAGTTTCTTTTTTCCTTCTCTGCACATAACACAGTGTCTTGTACTCAGGACATGCTAAGTGCACATCAGTTTCACTTGGGTGTAGCAAACTAAGTAAAACTGAGCTCAAGGGTAATACCCATCCTTAGTGAGACCTTGACGTCAGTGTACCAGGCTCATGGGTTGTCTGTATGAGGCATGGACTCCTGTCTTAAGATTCAGGGAGAGATTCCTATCATATCTTTTCAGGCAAGAAGGTATCCTAAGGTGTGGGATATAAACCTATGTTGGGACTTTTGCTGTGGCAAAGATCCTTTCTGTCCCAGGCAGAGAAGTCAGATGCAAATCTCTTTGGTTATGAAAAGGCATATAGATTTATCTTGGAGATACATGAAGGGTGTTGTGAAATCTGGTGAAAGCCTTTTTATCTCTCTGAAAACTTTTGTGTTGTTTTTTAAAGGGACATCAGAGCATAATGGTTAAGAGTAGGCCAGGTACACAGTGTAGCTCATGCCTGTAATCCCAGCACTTTGACAGGCTGAGGCAGGAGGATTACTTGAGGCCAGGAGTTTGAGACCAGCCTGGGCAACATAGTGAGACCCCCATCTCTATAAAAAATAAAAAAATTAGCCAGGCATGATGACGTGTACCTGTAGGGCTAGCTACTCTTGGGAAGCTAAGGAAGGAGCATCCCTCAGTAACATGCATCCAGAAGGTGTCTTTTAAACCGTGACAAAGGAAGCGAAGGTCATCCAGGATCAATCAGACCCATCCCACTTTCCCCCATTATGGGGCTTGATAGGCAGAGACAGGAAGAGTGAACTGGAGTCCTTAGTGTATATCTGTCTTATCAAACCTCGTTTGTGTGGCAGTAGGTTTTTAAGTTTGGTATTTCTTGTCCACCTAGACAAAAAAGAGCAAGGCCTAGCATAATAATTTATTTTCATGAAAATGTATATATATGAAGTCTGTAGAGAGCAATAGAAAATATTTGTCTTTACCAGATGCTGAACTGCATGGATTGCAACAACTGTGTGGGATTCGGGAGTCCAGAGAGGGATCATCATAGCTTAAGACACCGTGACTGCTTTGACTTTACTGTGAGCCACTGGGGAGACCACCGTTTGCCTCTTTTTTTTTTTTTTTTTTTGAGTTAAGATCTTGCTCTGTCACCTAGGCTGGAGTGCAGTGATGGCAATCACAGCTCACTGCAGCCTCCAACTCCTGGGCTCAAGTGACCCCCCCATCTCAGCCTCCTGAGTAGCTGGCACTACTGGCTTACTTAAAAAAAAAATTTTTTTTAATGATTTTATAGAGACGGGGTCTTAATAGGTTGCCCAGGCTGGTCTTGAACTACTGGCCTCAAGCAATTCTCCCACCCCAGCCTTCTAAAGTGCTGGGATTGCAAGCATGAGCCCTTGCCTCTTTCTTAGTTCTCTTTTTATTGTGATGGGCTGCATGAATAGTGTCTCCTGGACCTTTCTGTGAAAATAGACTCATGTAACTATGTGATTTGAAAACTTATTCAAGTTTGAGAACAGTTGGAGGAAATCATAATGTTCTTTGAGGCACACTGAAATGTTGAAATGTTGCACTGTTTTTCTGTATTACAACTTAGCTCATTATGTGTTTTATCATTTTATATATTTTCAAACGTGTGCATCCATATATGTATGCGTGCATATATATAATTACCAAATACAAAACTGACTCTTCTCTAATGGATAGATGGTTTTGTTGATTTGGCATTTTATTTATTCACTTTTTTACAAATGTTCAAATAACAATAATGATTACTTTTATTATTACTATTACTATCATTATTCCTGTGGCTAATCCAAACCTGGATGGCTGAGAATTAGCTGTAATTGTTATTTATAATCAGGATCAGGCATTCGGCATGAATTCAGGAGAGAGAGAGGTCTCTGAGGATGAATCCAGGCAGCCCGAGAAGGTCTCCTGCTACAGACAGTATAAAATCGTATTCATACACGCATGTATCTATCAAACACCAAGCCAAGGCTTTCTTCGATATTTGCTACTTATTTATTCATTTTGTGGTTGCTATTAAGCAAGTGGTAGGAGCCATAAAAAATACATTTGAAAAAAATGATGAATATGCATTTTGAAAAAGTATATGAGAGATTTTTAAAGTTGAGGATTCTGCCCAAGAACTTAATTTTCCCACCTGTGATTTTGGTTAATACCCATATCCTGGAAGCAGAACATCTCCCAGGGTTTTGCAGTGTGTACTAAAAAATGTATGAGGACCTGACGCTTCCTTTTAAAAACTGTGCTGTTATGGAACACGTGGGAAGGTCACCCAACAGCAGCATAAAGCCCATCTAGCGGGGAATGTGTCCCGTAGGAAGATATCCCCAAGGACAGCAGGGTGGTGGAGTTTCTGGATCTCACCAGGGAGGATTGCGGTGCTTATTTTAGCTCCCTCTCCTTGATGTGCCCTTGGCATCAGTTGCTATTTTGACTGTGAGCATCTTCTTGCAGTTGCTGATGTGCTGACTGCCAGCAGCCCTGACCAGGAGAACGAGCTGCTGCTCTGCCCACTGCCTCCCTGTCAGTCTTTCCACATCTCTTTGTTGAGCATGGGACTTGTGCCCATCAAACACTGAAAACATACAGTGCAGGAGAAGAGTCCTGCTTATGAAACCGAGTCTGATTTTAGAGGAAGAAATCCATATGAAATATAGGCATCTCTCAGCTGAGGCATGGTGGCTCATGCCTGTGATCTCAGCACTTTGGGAGGCCAAGGAGGGCAGATGACTTGAGGTTAGGAGTTCAAGACCAGCCTGGCCAATATGGTGAAACCCAGCATCTACTAAAATACAAGAATTAGCTGGGTATGGTGGTGCACACCTGTAATTCCAAGAATCCAGGAGGCAAAGGTTACAGGAACCAGAATTACGCCACTGCCCTCCAGCCTGGGCAACTCTGTCTCAAAGAGGGAGACTCTGTCTCAGAGAAAAAAAAGAAGAAATATAAGTATCTCTTGATTGAGAGGTTGTCACCATCAAATCTAATATGTTCTTCGTAGTGGAAACTGCCAATGTTTTCTTAGTGAAAAATCCAGTATTTGGAGCAATATTCACTGTTCTATAGATATTGTCTTATTGTGTAAAAATATTACAAGTCTAGGATCACAAAGTCTTCTTTCTTGTTAAATAAAATAGGCCAATGGTTAGCACCCTTAAAATGGTCTCTTTTTTTTTTTTTTTTTTTTTTAAGAGACAGGATCTTACTCTGTTGTCCAGTCTGGAGTGCAGTGGTGTGATCATAGCTCATTGCAGCCTCAAATCCCTGGCCTCAGCCTCCCAAGTAGCTAGGACTACAGGTGCATGCCACTATATCCATAGCTAATTTATTTTTTAAATTTTTGTAGAGATGGATTTTTGCTGTGCTTCCGCCCAGGCTGGTCTCAAACGCCTGGCCTCAAATGATCATCCCACCTTGGCCTCCCAGAGTGCTGGGATTACAGGCATGAGCCACTGCACCTGGCCTATTATTTGTCCTTTGTCCAAGTGTTCCCTGTGTGTGTGTGTGCACACTTACACACATGTGTGCCACATTAAGATGAAGCTCAACCAGTCTTAGTGTCTCACTCAGAACCGTCCTTTGCACTTTTTTTTTTTTTTTTTTTTGAGACAGAGTCTTGCTCTGTTGCCAGGCTGGAGTACAGTGGTGCAATCTTGGCTCACTGCAACCTCCACCTCCTGGGTTCAGGTGATTCTCATGCCTCAGCCTCCAAGTAGCTGGGATTACAGGCACATGCCACCACACCCACCTAATTTTTGTATTTTTAGTAGAGATGGGGTTTCACCAAGTTAACCAGGATGGTACCAATTTCTTGACTTTGTCATCCACTCTCCACAGCCTCCCAAAGTGCTGGGATTACAGGCATGAGCCACCACACCTGACCCATCCTTTGCACTTTTTAAAGGCGTGGCCCAGTGGTCTTTGAAAGGAGTCCTCCCTCTCACTGTCCCTGCTGCCCTGTCTCCTAATGCCACCTTCCCATTTTTATTGTTCCTCATTGCTTCTAACTTGGCTCACGTGTGACAGTCCAGTCACGTACTAGTGGCTTTTCCATCCATTTGTTTGTTTCTAGAATTATTGCTGTCAGAATGACAAGGCTTGGGCACTAATGTGGTACGCAGCTGTCTGAGGGGTGATGGACGCCTGCAACTATTCCAGACACAGTGATATCTGCAGGTCATTGTGCAGTTCCAGTCAATGGTGACCTTCTCTAATGGATAGATGGTTTTGTTAATTTGGCATTTTATTTATTTACTTTTTATAAATGTTCAAATAACAATAATGATTATTATACTTTTTGTTTTTATTACTCCCGTGGCTATTCCAACCCTTGATGGTTGAGAATTGGCTATAATGTTATTTATAATCAGGATCAGGTGTTGGCATGAATTCAGGAGAGAGAGGGATCTCTCAGGATGGGTGAAGTTAGTCAGAGAAGGTCTACTAGAAACGGGGGTAATCTGGTCTGAATCCTGAAAGATTTGTACGAGAACAGGGAGGAATGCCCAGGGCTCTGCGAAATGTCTGGAAGAACCTGCTTTCCTTGCTGAAGGCATCTAGGGACAAAGGTTGGAGAAAGAAGCCAGAATAAAAGTTGAGTCTCATGGCAGACTCATCCCTGAGGTCTGCAGTGGAGGTTGCTGGATGCTTGGTGGAGAGGGATGAGTTGCTGCTCAATGCCCCAGACCTAGAGGCACTTGCTATTCTAGTAGTTTGGTAATATGTGAGTAAAACCCATGTGGTCGGGCACAGTGGCTCACTCCTGTCATCTCAGCTCTTTGGGAGGCCAAGGCAGGAGGATCACTTGAAGCCAGGAGTTTGAGAGCAGCCTGAGCAACATAATGAGACCCCATCTCAAAAGACGAAGAAGAAAGGAGGAGGAGGAGGAGAAAGTTTATCTGATTTTCAGTTCTAGAAGCTGGAAAATGAAAACAAGCGAAAGCTTACCAGAAACATCCATTCACTGTGGCCATCTGTCAAACCAAAGGCTTGAAACATTAACCAAAAAGGATGCCTTTGTCCAGCATATCTCTCTTCCAGATGCAATGGTCTCGATTTAGCTCTAGAGTAGTCAGAGTTTTTGCATGGGGGCTGATAATCTGGTGAAAGTCGGTCGCAGTTTGTTTTGACCGGAAAGAAATGCCTTGGAAAGGTCAAGTGAGCGCTGGAGGGAAGAGACAAGCCCTCCTGGTCTGGCTCCAGCTTAGCTAGCATTTCTTCCTGCTGCGTTCTTCATATTTATTCTCCTATCCCCGGTGCCCTCTTTCCCTCTGAAATTCTTTTCTGCTTTTATTCCGGTTTGACTAGTTTCTTGAACTTGTCACTGAACTTGGACCTTTTCCTGTTTGCATTCTTGCCTTTTCTTTTTCCTAAATGATCCTGACTGCACGAAAGCTGGTTGATGGTGGGGTTTTCCTGTCAATATATTCTGAAGTTTTACTCTCTAATGACTGTGGTTTCATTTGTCTTTGAGCAAACCAGATTTCTAGAACTGAAGTGTTTAAGGCGTAGGCTTTTAAAACTCCTTCTTGGTCCCTGAGCTCACAATTTCACTGCAGATTTGTTTGGACTCACAGTTGTAGAGCCTCAAGGCGATTGCTGTCCACACTATGAGTTTGCGAGTACACTCTGGAGGTCAGGGAATGAGCCAGGGAAAGATGAGCCCCTGGGCAGAGAGTAGTACTCTCTTTAAGAAGAGGGAGGGATGAGAATGTTTATCCTGCCCTTTCTTCTTGGTTTCTTGTGATTCCCTTGGGCTGTTTCCCCTGCCAGAGTCTTGCTCTGTGACCCAGGATGGAGTGCAGTGGTGAGATCATGGCTCACTGCAGCCTCAACCTCCCAGGCTCAAGCAATCCTCCCACCTCAGCCTCCCTAGTAGCTGGCAGGTGTGTAACACCATGCCTGGCTGATTTTTAATATTTTTTGTAGACACAGGTTCATGCTATGTTGCCCCAGCTGGCCTCAAACTCCTGGGCTCAATCGACCCTCTCACCTTGGCCTCCTACATGCTAGAACTACAGGTATAAACCATCCCACCCTGCCTTTTAAATTTTTTTTTGAGTAAAGCAAGGTCTTGCATTATTACCCCAGCTGGAGTGCAGTGGTACAATCATAGCTCACTGTAACTTGCAACGTGTGGGCCCAAGCAATTCTTCTCCCTTAGCCTGTTGAGTACCTGGGACCATAGGCAAGCCCAGCCACAAGGTCTCACTGTATTGCCCAGCTTGGTCTTGAACTCCTGGCTCCAAGCAATCCTCCTGCCTCAGCCTTCCAAAGTGCTATGATTACAGGCATGAACCACTGCACTTAGCCCCCGTTTCCTTTTGGAGTAGTTTTCTTTTTCTTACTTTCATAGCTGGTTCAGTAAGAGGGTGTCCTTTTCCTAAGCAGGCAAAGGATTTTTCAAACCAGTTTGGAGCCTTAAGGAGGAGTCTCAGGGGGAAAAACAGAGGCTTACAGTGATCTAGCCCAGTTCTCAAGGCACCAAAGCTTTTTAGTAATAAAGAGATTTGTGGAGGAAAGGGAAAATGATTTTTGTTGTTGGCACAAGAACCAGTCTGCTTAAACCCAATAATTTGTCTGTGTTTACCACAACCATCTTTGTGGTTTATAGGAATGAGTTCGTGACTGTCTGAATTCCGCCAGGCAGTGGTGACAATAATTTTATTTTTTAACCTTGTGGGAACTTCACATGAGCTGACTCCCCTTTGACCCTGCACCCATCACGAGATGATTTTTTTCTTAGAAGTTGCCTCTGGGGCTGGGCTTCTGGAGATGAACCCCGTTCTCTCTATGCCGGATAAACCAGGCTTCTGACATCCTGCCGGCCGAGTATTTATAAAATATGAGCGCCAAGGGATGCAGCTGTGTTTCCCTGCAGTGCCTGGTATGGTGCCAGCTGTTGCCCAGTTCAGAGCCTCCTGTGCTTGAGTGAATTCTTTCCTGACCTTTTCCTGCCATAAGAATACAAGGAAGTGCTGAGTAGACAAGAGAGGAGATGAGAAGATGGACCTCAATAGCCTAAGACAAAAGACTTCCCAAAGCCCACATGTTAATCACTAACCAGCTGATAAATGAGGGGCTTTCCTCCGTAGTCTGGGGTTGCAGGCCTGGACTCTTCTGTGCTGCGGACCTCTCCCAGGCTGAGTCATCAAGAGCCATACAGAGTGTCAGCCCTTCAAGTCAGGGATGACTCTGTAACTTCATGAGTCATATTGCACACAAACTGCACCTCGTCAGGCAAACCGCAAGGGAAAATGCATGTTTGCCTTAATTCTACTGTGGTACATTTCTAGCACAGGTGGGGTTTCCCCTCACTCTTTGAGGAAAATAAATGCAGAGATTGTCTCTGCCTGGAATGCTTGGCGTAGACCAAGTTGTAGCCAAATCACTCACGGGTGCCTTTGATGAGTTATTCCAGTCTCCTGACTTCCCACCCAGCATGTCTTTTTCTATGGAATTGGATCTTCGTTAGTCCCATCCAACTCCGTGATGAGTTTCAACCCATTTTTTATTTTCTCAGATGTCCCTTTGTGACAAGTCTGCTGTTCCCAAGCCTCCGTATTTGTTCTTAACATTTAAAAAAATTTTTTTAACACAGGGTTTTGCTGTGTTGCCCAGGTTGAAGTGCAGTGGTGCAAATATGACTCACTGTAGTCTTAACCTCCTGGGCTCAAGAGATCCTCCTGCCTTGGCCTCCCGTGTAGCTGGGACCACAGGAGTACACCTCCACACTCGGCTAATTCGTTGGATTTTTTTTGTAGAGACAGGGTTTTACTTTGTTGCCCTAGCTGGTCTTCAACTACTGGCTTCAAGCAGGCCTCTCACCTCAGCCTCCCAAAGTGTCAGGATTACAGGTGGAGTCACCACGCCTGGCCACCCCTATATTTGGAGCTGATTTTAAATTTGAATTTAGAAAGTACTCATATTTACCAAAATTGACTCTTGCTTATAAACAAAATAATAAAATTTTAGTCCTCCCAGAACTAAATTTGGGAACCATTGCATAGAAATGACTTTATCACTGAGTTTACAATGAACGGGGAAAAATGCATTTCTTTTATTGAGTACTTTTTATAAGAGGTTTAAAAAGATACTTTAGCCACTGCCTGTAATTTGTAGTCACTGACGTTGGTGAGTATTGGAAAGGGAAAAAGCTCTTTGGAGGCAGCAAATTAATCACAGCAGAGTATCCAGTTTCATTCATACGTGTGGTTGTCTTGTATTGTTTGCTGTTTTCTTCCTTAGATTTTTAAGTAGAGATTTTTCTTTGTCCCTTTTCAGAGAGAGTTCAAGTGGATGGTGTTGAGGACTTGAAAAGCTGAGATACGATGATTTTGAAGTCATTTCACATTTGAAGCCATGATTTAAATATCAGCGTTAAGGTAAGTGCTGAGGAAAGAAATATAACACTTTTGTGGGTAACACGTTACTGGCTTTGCTTGAACTCTGAGAAGAGGTTAAAGCACATTATGAAGGGTGATTTTGTTTGAATCACGGTCAACAAACCAGAGCCTGGAGAAGATTAAAGCGGCCTCTGTGATGTGGTGTGGGACCACAGACATATGGGGGGCTGAGCCATTGTGATGGTTGGAAATGTCTTCAGTTTTCCTCGGTGGTCATGTGTCCCAGTGTGCCCTTTAGGAACTCCAGGAAAGAACAGGAAAACTTAAAGCTGTGGTTTTCTTTCTGAGCTGAGCCGTGTCTGTGAGGGAGCTTTCGGGGAGCTTGAATTAGATGGGACCTTTTAGATAGGAGCAGAGCCAGCCAAAGGAGTAGGGACAGGGGCACCCCTCTGGAAACTGTGCTGTTTGCCCTGCCCCTCTGGAACACAGCTCCCTACATTATTAATACAGCGGGGATCTGGGTCAGAGGATGGGCCTATGCCTAAGTGCATTTGGAAAACATAGGATTAAAGTTAAATGACCTTCTTCAAAACTAATGAACCTTGTGAATCTTTATGGGTGTGTGTAATGGGCGGTGCTCACCAGGGTTTCATGGAACTATTTTCTTGTGGGGCATCTCAAGACCAGTGTTCCACTTGTTCATTAAATATTGATTGCACACCAGCCATGGATGGTGTTAGATGCTAGGGATGCAGCAAAAGCCAAGATTGACGGTGCTCATAGTACAGATAATAAATAAGTTACCAAGTAAGGAAAGGTAACTATTGAGAGACACAATAGCAAGTGTTTAAGAGCATGGTATCTGCAGCTCACTGGGTTGGGTTTTAATCCTGGGTTTGACACTTATAAACTGCATGACCTTGGGAAAGACGTGTAACCTCTCTTTCGATTTTCTTATGTGTAAGATGGTTATAATAGCATTTACTTTATAGATACTTTTATTGTGAGGTCTAAAATTATGAATATGTGCTGGCAAATACTAAACTTTGTATTAATACAAGTGTCATCAGAATATGTACCTACATTGATAATAATTGTTACCAAAACACCAGGGGTTTGGTCTGGGTCCTGCTGCTCGCTGCACAGAAAGCCAATGACTGAGATGACAAGTGTTGCCAAGGAAGAAGGCATTAATTGGGTGCTGCAGCTAAGGAGATGGCAGCTCAGTCTAAAGTCCATCTTCCTGACCAACTAAAACCAGGGGTTTATATATCAGGAAAGAAATTTAACCATGTGTGGGAAAACAGGAACTCAGAAGGGGCATGGAAGCAATCATGTTGAATCATGGGTGCACATTTTATTGTCTGGACGTGGTGGTCTGCTGAGTTTCATTTCTTTGATACTTTGAGAGGCCTCAAGGTCATTTCCTGAGGAAGGAACTCAGATAAAACAAACAAAAGTTTCAAGTGTTAAGACCAGAAAGGTCAATTTCTATGTTTATTAAAAAAAATATATGTGAGACTGTTGGGTCAATTTCCTAATGGCTGAGTATTTTGAAGGTTCTGTGGTTGCATGAATGGAGAAGATAGGGTAATGGGTGGGGACTTTTGAATTGGACGATCCAGGAATGCCCTGAAGTAGAGACCTATAAGGATGAGAAATAGCATGTTATGCAGGTGGCATAGAGAAAGCTTCCAGAGAGAAAAGCAAAGGCAAAGGGGATGTCTTGTGCAGAGAAAGCATTTGACAAAATCCAATACCTCTTCGTGTTTTAAAAACACACACACTCAACAGACTAGGAATAAAAGGGAACTTCTTCTGCCTGAAAAAGACATCTATGAAGAACCCACAGCTGACATCACACTGAATGGTGAAAGCTTTTCTTCTAAGCTCAGAGAAAAAACAAGGATATCTACTCTCACCACTTCTGTTCAGTATTTGTGATGATTAATTTTAGGTGTCAACTTGATTGGACTGAGGGATGCTTAGATGGCTGGTAAAGTATTGTTTCTGGGTGCGTCTGTGAGGGGCTTGCCAGAGGAGATTGACGTTTGAGTTGGTGGACTGGGAGAGGAAGACCCACCCTTGGTGTGGGCGGGCACCATCGAGTTGGCTACCAGCATGGCTAGAACAAAGCAGTGGAAGGTGGGATAAGCTTGCTTGCTGGGTCTTCTGGCTCTCTTTCTTTTTTCTGTGCTGGATGCTTCCTTCTGCTCCTCCTGCCCTTGGACATCAGATTTCAGATTCTTTGGCCTTTGGACTCTGGGACTTGCACCAGTGACTTGCCAGGGGGATCTGGAGCCTTTGGCCACAGACCAAAGGCTGCACTGTTGGCTTCCCTGGTTTTGAGGTTTTCAGACTTGAATTGAGCCAATATCACCTTTTCTCTTCCCCCGCTTGCAGACAGCCTGTCATGGTACTTCACCTTTTAATCATGTAGCCAGTTCTCCCTAATAAATTCCCTTTCACATGTATATATGTATCCTGTTGGTTCTGCCCCTCTGGAGAACCCTGACTAATACAGTATTGTGCCGGAGTTCTAGCCAGAACACTTATACAAAAAAATGAAGTAAGAGGCTTCCAGATTGGAAAAGAAAAGGTAAAACTATCTCTACTTGCAGATGGCATGATCTTGTTTATAGGAAATTTTTAGGGATTCACCATACTATTAAAACTAATAAGCAAGTTCAGCATGGTTGCAGGACACAAGATTAATATATAAAAATCAATGTTGTTATATATACTTGTAGTGAATAATGAAATAATTCCTTTTATAATAGCATGAGAAAGAATAAAAAACTTAGGAGTAAGTTTAACAGAAGAAATGTAAAAACATATACCTTAAAACTGTAAAACATCATTGAAAGAAATTGAAGAAGACCTAAATAACTGGAAAAACATTCTATGTGCATGGATCAGAAAACAATAATGTTAAAATGACAATACTCTCCAAATTGATCTACAGATATAATACAATCTCTGTCAAAAATCTCAGATGAATTTTTTTTAATTGATAAGTTGATACTACAACTAATATGGAAATTCAAGGGACCCAGAATAGCCTGAAACGGAAGAACAAAGTAGGAGACTCAGCTTCCTGATTTCAAAACATATTATGAAACTACAGTAATCAAGACAGTGTGGTACTAGCATTCTATTCTATTCTATAGAATATAACTGAGTCTAGAAATAAACTCATACATTATTTAAGGACAATTGATTTTTGATAAACCAGTTGAAATAATACAAAACAATGCCAAAAAAATTAAATGGGGGAAAAATAGTCTCTTCAACAAATTGTACTGGGGCAACTGTATATCCACCAGTAGAAGAATGAAGTTGGACACCTACTTCACATCATATACAAAAATTAACTCAAAATTAATAAGAGACTTAAATGTAAGAGCTACAACTTTAAAACTCTCAGAAAAAAAAGCACAGATATAAATTTAATGACCTTGGATTGGATTTTTTAAAGATATGATACCAAAAGAACAAGTGACAAAATAAAAATAGATAAATATATCAAAATTAGAAATCTTTTTGCAACTAAGGACAATCTGAAGAAAGTGAAAAGGCTATGCATTTTCACTTTACCATTCTCACATTGCTGTAAAGAACTACTCCTGAGACTGGGTAATTTATAAAGAAAAGAGGTTTAATTGGCTGATGGTTCTTCAGGCTGTATGGGAAGCATGGCTGCAGAGGCCTCAGGCAACTTACAATCATGGCGGAAGGTGAATGGGAAGCAGACACAGCCTACATGGCTGAAGCAGGAGGAAGAGAGAGGAAGGGGAGGTGCTACACACTTTTAAACAACCAGATCTAGTGAACTCACCATCACAGGAACAGCAAGGGTTTGCTCCCAAGATCCAATGACTTTCCACCAGGCCCCTCCTCCAACATTGGGGATTATAATTCAACATGAAATTTGGACAAGAACACAAATCCAAACCATATCAGGCTTGCCGCAGGGAGTCATGCCTGTAACCCTGGCACTTTGGGAGGCCAAGGCAGTAGAATTGTTTGAGTCCAGCAATTTGAGACCAGCATGGTCAACATAGCAAGACCCTGACTCAGGAAAAAAAAAAAAGAAAAGAAAAGGAAAAAGGCAATTCACAGAATGGGAGAAAATAGTTGCAAATTATGTATGTCATAAAGGACTGTATCTAGAATACATAAAGAACTCTTAAGACTCAATAATAAAAAGACAACTTGATTAAAATGGGCAAAGGATTAGAATGGATAGTTGTCCAAAGAAGATATGCTAATAACTATTAAGCATCTGAGAAGATTTTTACTATCATTAGCCATTAGGGAAATGCAAATTATAACCACAGTAAAAAACACTTGATACCCACAAAGGGAAATGTAAATTATAACCACAATGAAAAACACTTCATACCCACAAAGACAGATCATGACAAGTGCTGGTGAGCATGTGGAGAAATTGGAATGCTCATGTTTCCAAAGCAATGAGCATTCCAATTTTGGGAAACAGTCCAGCAGTTCCTCAAACAATTAAACATAGAGTTACCATTTATAACCCAATATACCCACTCCTAGGCATATCCTCAAGAGAAATAGGAAACATACCTATATAAAAATAATAATATTTCTAGCAGCATTATTCATAATACCAAATGAATGGAAACAACCCAAATATTTGTCAGCTGAAGAAGAGACAAATAAGATGTGGTATATCCATACAGCAAAATACTATTCAGTTATAAAACATATAAAAAATGGAGTGCCGATATATGCTAAAACATGGACGAAGCTTGGAAACATGCTAAGTGAAAGAAGCCAGGCACCAAAGAGCACATACTGTGTAATTCCTTTTATGTGAAATTCCTAGAAGAGGCAACTCCATGGACACAAAGTAGATTAATGGTGCCTACGACTGGTGGCAAATTGTGAGTGACTGCTATGGGTCTGTAGAATCTGGGAATGATGAAAGTGACTAGAATTGACTTGCTGATGGCTGTACAACTCTGCACATGTATTAAAAACCATTGAATGATACATTTTATGTTAGTGAATTGTATGGTGTGTGAGTTTTATATCAGTAAATCGTGTGTGTGTGTGTGTGCGTGTGTCTGAAATATATTGAAGGATTAACTGTCAGTACTTGGCAATAGATGAGACTTAGGGAGGGAGGAGAAGGGAGGAATTAAGAATGACCTCTAACTTTTGGTCTTGGGCAACTTCTGAGGAGGAGATGAAAGCCTGGGATTAGGAGGGTCTCTTTTTGCTTTGTTTTGTTTTTCTTTTTGTTTTTGTTTTATGGAGCAGGCCAGCTTTGAGAGTCAAAAGTTCTATTGTAGACATATTAAGTTTGAGGTGTTTCTTAAATATCCAAACAAATCTTAAGCAGACAGTTGATCGTGTGTCTAGAACTCTGAGGAGTAATCTAGACTGGAGATAATATTTAGATTATAGTTGAATCTATAAGAAAAGATGAAAACAGAGAGAGAGAGAGAGAGAATGCATGAGGCGCAGGAGGATGTGGAATAGAAGAGGCAAGCTACAAAGCAAACTGAAAAGGAACGGCCAGCCAGGGAGGAAGGAGAAGTAGGAGAGTAAGTGCAAGGTCATTGAACTCAGGTCCAGGGTCAAGTCCTACCGGGAGGTCAGTCATGGGAGGACAGGAGCATCTATTGAAATTGTCACAATGGATGTTTCCCATGACCATGACAAGAGAAGTTCAGATTGGAAACTCCAGATCTGAGTGGAAACTCAGATTGAAGAGGGAATGTGAAGTGCTACAGTGGAGACAATTTGGCACCTGTTTTCAGAAGCATTGCTATCTCTGGTGAAAATTGCTCTTGGATCCTTACCTGCTCTGCTGAAACGCCCAACAGGGTGCTGGCTGAGTTTCGAGGTCATGTCTTCCTGGGAGCCAGGCCTTCTGGATATGAATGATGCATCTATGTAGGGAGCTGCTAACTTGTAGGCAGGGCTTGGGCATGAGGGTGGTGTGAGGATGAGATGAGGAGAAGAGTGGTCATTCTTTGCCTTGTTCTCTGATGGTTTTGATTGTGTTTTGTTATTTTGATTGGGAGAAAATATAAAGAAGGAGTTTATTAATGTACTTTTTCAAAGTCTAGGTCGAATTGACAAAAAGAAATCTCTGTTTGAAATCAGAATAAAGAGAAAAGAAATTACATGCTCTTTCTTTTTTTTTAGAGATAGGGCTTCCTTCTGTTGCTGCACAGGCTGGAGTGCAGTAGCACAAACTCATAGCCTCAAGTGATCCTCATGCCCTAGCCTCTGATGTAGCTGGGATTATAGGCATGTGCCATCATGCACAGCATTTTTTTATTATTATTATTTTTGTAGAGACAAAGTCTTTCTATGTTGCCCTGCTGTTCTCCAACTCTGGACCTCAAGTGATCTTCCCAACTTGGGCCTCCCAATGTGTTGACATTACAGGTGTAAGCCTGTGCACCAGCTTCATTTCAGGCTTTTAGAGGTAGTGAAAGTCTTTATGAAACACAGTCCTTAACTGTTCATATATAATTGCCTGGCATTTATGAATATATCAGTTGGTTGGGGTTTGGACCCTGAGAATGTAGCAGTTCCTGGAGTGAGCTGGAAAACAAAGTGGCAACTTTCTCAAAATGCACACAGACAGATGTTTTTCAGAAACCTCAGAAGTGCATTGCCCACGGCTCTTACTGTTTGCATCAGTACATTCTTTCCCCATGCTTCTTTACTAATTTAGATTATGTGAAAACAATTTTTTAAGACAGATGTTCCTTCAAGTAACAACCCACTCTTTCTCTTCTCTTGAGAAAATATTAGTTGGAAATGGCCTATTACTTGGGCTAGAAAGCCCATTTGAAGTGTTTTGAGCAAACATTATTATCTTAGTCCACTTCGTGCTTCCATAACAGAATACCATAGACTGGGTAGTTTATAAACAATACAAGTTTATTTGGCTCACAGTTCTGGTGGCTGGGAAGTCCACAATCCAGGGGCTGCATCTGGTGAGGGCTTTCATGCTGCATCTTCCCCTGACAGAAGGCATCACATGGTGAGAGCAAGCAGCAGAGAGCCGGCCTCACTTTTATAGTAAACCGACTTTTGTGATAAAGAACCCACTTCTGTGATAATGATATTAATCCATTCACAAGGACAGAGCACTCGTGACTTAATCACCTCTCAAGGGTCCTACCTCCCAACACTGTAGTATTTGGGATTAAGTTCCCAACACATGAACTCTAGGGGACGCATTCAAACCATAGCAATCATATTTTGAGCACATGACTGAGGACTACTCATCTTGGATGAGTCCAAGCTGTGTTTGTTTTCCTTTTACCAGATGTGTGTATTTGTACGCCCATGCACTTGCATATTTTGGTAAGTCAATTGTTTGAAGTTATATTTGAGTGTTCCTAGCTAAATTTTTTTTCTTATATGGAATACAAATGGCCTACCATAACACAATATTTAAAAACTTTAGTGTTTTCTCGCTGGGTTGGCAGGAAATTAGAGAATGTCCTTATTTCTCTAACCTTAGGTAAATTCTTCTTGTAGCAGTTTTCTTATGTGTGTGGTTTAAAGAACAAAACTATGTGGTTGTAATTGTTTGGTTGTGTTCTATTGTATATGTAAGAGGCATTCTGTGGGGGGTTAGAAGAAAGAATTTTTCAGTATTACTTTTTTTTTTTTTTTTTTTTTTTTTTGAGACAAGGACCCAGTCTGTCACCCAGCCTGGAGGGCCTTGGTGCAATCACAGCTCACTGCAGTCTTGACCTCTTAGGCTCAAGGGATTCTCCTGCCTCAGCCACCCGAGTAGCTGGGACTACAGGTATGAGCCACAATGCCTGACTAATTAAAAAAATTTTTTTGTGTGTAGAGACGGGTGTTTTACTGTGTTGCCCAGGCTGGTCTGAAACGCCTGGGCTAAAGCAATCCTCTCTGCTTGGCCTCTTAAAGTGCTCGGAATACAGGCATAAGCCTTTATGCCCAGCCCAAGAAACAAACCCTGCTTTTGGAATTTTTTTTTCCAGCTGTCCTGTGCCCTAGGTTTATAGCTTTCACTAACTTCTAGCAACTTCCAATCATGAGAGAATTAGAGTGGTTATCTGGGAAGAACTGTTTGAACTTCAACCTGTTATCTTGGAAGGCCACAGGGCCGTGCTAAAGGGCACTTTTGATTTCTTGATTTTAAAAGAGCAAGAGAAAGTAGTTGCCAAGAGGAGGGGTTTGGTTGGCTTTGCTCGGAACTAACTGCCTCTCCAGAGAAGCCTGCGTCGGCTGCTCATCATGACGAGGGTCGGGCAAGGTCAGTTTGCACTGTCTTCTAATTGTTTTGAGAGAATTGGGTGGTACAAAGCAGGTGCCACTGAAACATTCCCCATCATTTTATGGAAGAGTACTGATTCTGTCTTTTCTACTCAGGGCGGATCTGTGCAAATAACTTTTGTTTCTCAAAAATGCCTGGTTTGTCTTGGGATGCAGCCCGGTCTCTCATGTGGTGGTGTGTGCTATGTCACAAACCTCAGCCCCGAGAGCCTGAGCTTGGCTTTGTCAGATCCAATGAATACACACGAGCCGGAAGCCACCCTTCGGCAGGGGCAAACGTACAAGTGATGTTTGTGAACCTGTGTAGACAAAAGCTTTGGGTAGATGCCTGTGAGATGTGGGGATCCAGGTGACAATGGAGGGAGAAGAACAGAAAAAGACAGGTAAGCAAGCGCCTTGTGGCTTTTCCTAACCCCATGTGACTGCATGGAGAAAACTGGTTAACATTTCATGGGCTGGTGGGAGCCTCATCTTATCGTTCTCTCCTCTTTTTTTTTTTTTTCTGGTAGTGATTTTTTTTTTTTTCAATATTGACAAAAGCTTAAAGCATTTCAATTAAAAATGCCACTAATTTGACTTCTTAAGTAAAAAATATAGGGGTTTTAAAAACTACTTTCCTACTATCAAAAAATCAGGAAGTATCTAGCCCTGTAAATTGGGGAAACAAGCAATCTTATAAAAACCTGAGGGAATCTCTTTCTTTGTGACCTTTTATTAAACTCAGTTTAAGCTGTAGACCTTATTTAAAGTAAAATGCACCATAGAACAGGAAATAGAGGCTGTGGAAGACTCAAAATACACCTTTGTACCTCTCTGTTCTTCACCTGCTCTCTCGCCGTCTACACACACACACACACACACACACACACACACAGACGCCCCTTCCTATATTTGCATGAAAAATGGGTAGTAAAAGTGTATTGAAGGGCAAACAGAAGGCACAATACAATCAAGTAAGAGGTTGAATATAACCTGGAACAAGTCTTAATTTTTGATTTCACTTTCCTTCGGATGCTTTTACTAATTCTCTTTGCTAGCTTAAGTCTTAACTTTTAAAACATTCTTTGGCCCTGGGAGGGAGTTGTATAACCATAAAACTTGAGAATCCTGGCCCTAGAATAAATGTTCCTTTTAAAACCCCAAGGACAGAAAATTGAATACAGCTGTGCAAAAAAGAAAAAAGAAAAAAAAGGCAAGAAGGAAAAAAAGCCAAGTGATGGTTTAGGCTTACAGGCACCCTGATCAACTTTCCCAGTGCACTTGGGCTGTGGTTTCTTGGAGATGGGAGATGCAGAGCTTTGGTGTACTTCTTGAAGGTTTCAGAAAAAGGCCAAGACTTCTTCAGAACTGTATATTTCTGGGATGTGGTTCAGAGCACATTCTTTTTGGCATGATTATCTATCATCTTGCTTGTCCTAAGAATGTCATCTTGTTTTCCCTTGCAGAGGATTGGGGTTTCTAGGTCATTTTCTGAGATGCCATGATTCTGCAAATCTTATAGTTCCAACCTAATCGTAAGCTTCAGAGGGTAAGCAGTTTCCACCAGCCAGAAGATGGAACGGATGAGCTTTTGTGAGCCAATCGCACTCTTCTCCCTGAGTCACTGAATTTGTCTTGGTGTGGCAAGTTTTCAGGCATGGTCCTAAGAACACGGCATTGCTGTTCCCTGCTTCTCCTCTCTCTGGGTGGAGACCAGGTTGCTGTTCTCTGATGTTTGCCTCCTGGGTTCCCACGTTAGGTTTGTGGCCCACGGGAAGCTGTCACTGGGGACCCTACTGCAGCCTGGCATTAATCACTTTGCTCTTTGTCAGACCGTGTCATGATGATTCATTCTTCTTCCTCTACAAGATTAGATTACTGTAATTTTCATATCCTGGACTACCCACGAGGGATTTGAATTAATACTTGTTGGTATAGAAAACAGGATCATGTTTCTGGGGAGAAAGGACTAAACTTGCCCGCTTGGCCATCATCAGAAAACATTAGGCAGGGCCTGGCTGAAAAATAATCCTGCCTTCAGGGCTTACCACATCAATTAGCTTACCATACGGGCCAGCCAGCCGTGTCTC
Source organism: Sapajus apella (assembly GCF_009761245.1). NCBI lineage: Eukaryota > Metazoa > Chordata > Mammalia > Primates > Cebidae > Sapajus > Sapajus apella. Next base: position 134,550 of record NW_022437147.1, on the reverse strand, counting down.
TGTGAACACATGGTCCCTGCCTCGGATTTGTGGAAGCGATGCCAAGCGCAGGAGATCAGAATGCACAGAATACTTTGCAAGGGAGTCTTATATTGAAATCAGACACTGCTTAATGAGGAAAATCTTTCCCAAAGAGGTATTTGAGAAGGAGGTAAACTAATTCAGTCCCGTGGAACAACCTGCACAAAGCCAGCAGGAACTATGGTCACAGATTGCAGGGCAGCGGGGAGACTATGAGGGATAAAGTTGCCTTTGGAAAAAAAACTCGTTGCCTTGGCATTTTCCCTGTAGCACATATATCATTCGCTTTACTTTTCAACAAATATTTATTGAGCACTTACTATATCCTAGGCACTGAAGATGAATACCAGTTCACAAACCAGACAAAAATCCTTGTCCTTGTACAAGTCACATTTTAGGCGCCCATGCCACTAGGGGTACAAGTGTAAGCTAAAGGAAGCCTTAGCAAGAAGTTAGGAGTACCTGGAAAGAACTCCTTAATATCTATAGTTGTTTGAAAACAGATTTGCTTATTTATTTTCTCTCTTCCCTTTGATGCAATTTGTACCCTCTATCCCACTAATGAGATTACCAGCCATCTATAAATAGATCTTTGGGTGGGAATTACTCATACTTGCTAATGAATAATCCACTTTGGTAGTAGGAGTTTAACAGATAATAACTTCAGAGTTTTCAAAGGGTTACCTGCTTTGGCCTGGGTCTCTATTGAGGGAAGTTGAGGTGTGATCAAAGAGTTTTATTTTTGCTTGCTCTTCTACTACCTAATAATTCTTATTTCAGAATGCCTTACTTTGACATATTTTATCTCACTTGGAGCTCTTTATTCCTTCCTTTTCTTTCTTTTTTTTTTTTTTTTGAGATAGAGTCTGACTCTGTCACCCAGGCTGGATTTTAGTGGCACAATCTCGGCTCACTGCCACCTCTACCTCCCAGGTTCAAGTGATCCTCCTGCCTCAGCCTCCCAAGTAGCTAGGACTACAAGCCCTGACCACCATGCTAGGTTAATTTTTGTATTTTTAGTAGAGACAGGGTTTCACCATGTTGGCCAGACTACAGCTAGTGCTCGACTTACGACCACGATTGGTTCCGACAGGCAGGTCGTAACACGGTTTGGTCGTAAGTTGAGTAGGCTGTATGTACAGTACTGTGAAATGATGTTATAAAAATCTTTAAGTCATATTTTATCATAATTTTCTTTCATTATTGTTATATATCATAATTTTCTTTGTTCATTTTATGCCATTTGTATCATCTCTACACCATTTTGTTTCTTATTTTTACATTCGTCAGGTTTAAGTAAAACACTGCATTACCAGTACAACTGGTTTAATATTTGCAAAACATACAAAATTACAAAATACAGGTGCATACAGAAATACAAAATACAGGTGTAAAAAATACCATAGGAAACATTTTCCCAATTGCAAAACATATCAAAATATATAAACATGTACGAAACATTTCATTGGCCGCTGGTGCTTGGCTGCGGATCGTTGGTGTCGTCATCTGAGGCAGCAGTTGGGGTTACCGGAGTTGGTTTTTTCATAAACATGGTGAGCTTTGTCTGAATTGTATGTTTCTTTTTTTCTTCATAAATTTCACAATACGAACGAAACGCATCGTGCGCCATCCGTTCAATCCTTGCAAATCGTTTGATGTTTGGGTCCATTGCTTCGAAATGTATAAGAAGTTTATTCAGTAAAGATAAACCGTCTGATAATCCCTTAGTGGTGAACTTTCTTTCTGGCTCTTCCTCTTCTTCCTCTGCTTCTCTTCTTTCTTCTTCCGCCACTCTTTCTTCTTCCAGTTCGATTAGCTCTTCAATTGTAAGTTCTCCGGATTCTTTGTCTAGCAACTCTTTGACATCTTCTATTTCACACTCCAAAGAAAGGTCTTTAGCGAGTTTTACTATTTTTTCCCGAATCGTTTCAAGTTCATGTTCACTGTCAAATCCATCAAAATCATTAACATAGCGCTTAACACAATTTTTCCAGATGTCATTCATGCACTTTGTCGTCACAGCCTCCCAGGTGGTAGCGATATTCTTGATACACATCAAAATGTTGTAGTGTTTCCAAAAATCTACAGTGGAGCAGTCGTGGCTAGCGATTGTGGTAAATTCGAATGGCCGTAAGTTGTGTAGGTTGTAAGTCGATCAATACCTGTAGTCTCGAACTCCTGACCTCAAGTGATACCCCTACCTCGGCCTCCCAACATGCTGGGATTACAGGCATGACCCACTGTGCCTAGCTCCTTCCTTTTTTTACCCGTCATTGTTGAGGTTTTCTTTGGAGAATGTGAGATGGTGCTATGCCTCATAATTATAGAATTTCAAGTTTTTAGAATTTGATGGCACTGTAGAAATTTTAATCTAGACCAGCGATTTTCAGTCCCCAGACTAAAACCAAGCCCTTACTTGATGGTCGTGCAATGAGAAATCTAAGAAAATGAAGTGCCTGTTGTATTAAATATAAAGCTAAACCTCTTCAGTTGATTTCTACAGCATTCTGTTATTTTCTTTTCTTGAAATTTTCTGGTTTTTTAGTGTCCTCCACCTACCCAGAAATCAATCATCCTGATCTCAGCCCTCTGCCCCCCACCATTCTGTCCTCACAGCTAACTCCTGTCAGACCCCATCCTCCCACACCCCAGTTCCTCCTCCTCAGCCTTGTGGCCCCTGCCCTCAATACAGAAGTCACTGGCTAAATCTTAGGGTAGGAAGTTACCACTCATGCTGTCAGGGAGACGTGGGCCGGGATCCACCGCTGAAGCCACAGATACATTGTAAGATACAACACATCGTGGTTCCAGCTGTTTGTTTGTTTGTTCGAGATGGAGTCTTGCTCTGTCACCCAGGCTGGAGTACAGTGGTGCGATCTCAGCCCACTGAAATCCCCACCTCCCAGGTTCAAGTGGTTCCGTTTTATAGAATTATCAGACTGTGGTTCCACTTTATCATGGGCTTATCAGCCTTCTGTGGGTTGGCCAAGTACAGAGCCATTACTTAGAGCTCTGTTTCTGGAGGAAGATGAGAATGGAACCCTTGCCGGGCTAGGGCGTGCTTGGCTCAGGGGATGTGGGTTCCTCAATCCTTGGGGCTGGGAGAACATACTCAGAGAAGGCTCCTCACTCCCACGTTTTTCTAAGGTGTAGATGACGCTCCCTGGGAGCACAGGCTCCTGGAGTATTTCATTCAGGAATAAGAATGATCCATTTCCTCTTGGTATTTTGAATCAGCCAGGGTAACCACATGTGGCGCTGAGCTTTGTGATGTTAACAACAGTAGAGAAGGGAAGAGCCTCCAGGTCCTCATTCCACGGGCCACATTGCCATCAGCTCACATCCCTATTAGAGCAGCAGCCTCCGTGGTTCTCTTCATGCAGCGAGCTGCTGCTTCACAGCAGACAGAAATCTCATATTTTTAGATATCCAGTGGCCTAAACAGAGTATGTCACACTTTGTACATCTCTGATTACTCTCGAGACTCTGAGCCTGGTGTCCAGGAATGTGATGTTGCTCCAGCCGTGTGAGAGGCTGGGTCTCTGGAGCCAGGACTCATAAACCATGGTCCAGGCTCACCCCTGGTAAGCTCACATCTCATTTTGACCATGAGGCCAGCAGTTCTCTTTGGGTTGAGCTCTGCTACACACCCATTGCTCTGAAGCCACAGCCTGGGAGAGAAGAGTTGGCTTGCTCATCGGTGGTTCAAGCCAGTGACTTACAGATGACCTTGGAGCTCAAAGATTTTCAGCTAAAGCCAGTAAAGTTCTCCAAAACCTTTGAGAAAAAGTGAGACCAGACCAGACAGAAAGACAGACTCGATTGAATTACTGATTGATTCATATTGTCTGGCAAGGGTGGGGGGTTGTTGGTTGAAAAATATTAACTGAAAATAACATCCCCTTGGCCGAGCACGGTGGCTCATGCCTGTAATCCTAGCACTTTGGGAGGCTGAGGTGGGCAGATCATTAGGTCAGGAGACTGAGACCATCCTGGTCAATATGGTGAAACCCCGTCTCTACTAAAATACAAAAAAATTAACTGGGCGTGGTGGTACACACCTGTAGTCCCAGCTACTCAGGAGGCTGAGGCAGGAGAATGGCTTGAACCCAGGTGGCAGAGATTGCAGTGAGCCGAGATGATGCCACTGCACTCCAGCCTGGGCAACAGTGCAAGACTCAGCCTCGAAAGAAAGAAAGAAAAAAAAGAAAAAGAAAGAAAGAGAGAGAGAGAGAGAGAGAGAGAGAGGGAGGGAGGGAGGGAGAGAGAGAGAGAGAAGGAAAGAAGGAAGGAAGGAAGGAAGGAGGGAAAGGGAAAGGAAAGGAAAGGAAGAAGGAAGGAAAGAAAGAAAGAATAAAAGAATATCCCCTTTTTTGTCTTTAAAAAGAAATCGAGGCCAGGCCCCATGGCTCATGCCTGTAATACCAGCACTTTGGGAGGCCAAGGCGAGTGGATCACAAAGTCAGGAGTTTGAGACCAACCTGGCCAACATAGTGAAACCCGGTTTCTACTAAAAAAAAAATACAAAAAATTAACTGGGCGTGGTGGTGGGTGCCTGTAATCCCAGCTACTTGGGAGACTGAGGCAGAAGAATCGTTAACCTGGGAGGTGGAGGTTGCAGTGAGCTTAGATCACGCCGCTGCATTCCAGCCTGGGCAACAGTGTGAAACTTGGTCTCAAAAAAAAAAGAAGAAGAAGAAAAGAAAAAGAAATCTATGCACAAACAAAATGACTTGTCCATGGTACAGAAGGCCACAAGCTCAGACTCATACAGGTGTATCGGGGTACATATCAGTAGACTACAGTATGTCTCTGTCTTCTCTCATAGAGGTCAAAATCTTAAGCTTATTGAGAAAATGAAATAATTCCAAGTCTGATCCCATCATGGCAGAAAATAGGGCAAAATATAGGTCCTGGTTGCCAAACCTTTTCATCTGGAAATGAACTGCTAAAAAAATACCTCTAGTGATTGATCAAGTTCACTGCCATGTAGAAAGCAGAACTTTTCCAAAGGCAGGGGCAAGGAGACAGAGAGTGTTGTTGTCTTCTTTTCCTGCACTGACAGTCCTGACCAATGCTCTGACCTCATCTTGACTCCAGAAATAGGAGTGAGCAATGGACTATGAGACCGCTACACAGAAACACTTGAGCGGGTGATGCAAGTTTTCTTTTCTGCCTGTGAACTTCAGTTTCCCAAAGTGCTGGGTTTATAGACATGAGCCACCTTGCCTGGCCTAACTTTTTTCTTCTTTTTCAAGATGTTTTTCAGCTATTTTAGGGCCTATATCTTTACACATAAATTTTAGAATATCTGCCAAAAATCACTGTGAGGCCAGTCAGAGTGGCCCACACCTGTAATCCCAGCACTTTGGGAGGCTGAAGTGGAAGGATGTCTTGAGCTCAGGAGTTCGTGACCAGTCTGGACAACATAATGAGACCCCTAGCTCTACAAAAAATAAGAAATTAAAAAATTAGCCCAGTGTCATGGTGCATAAGTATAGCCCCAGATACTCAGGAGGCTGAGGCAGGAAGATGGCTTGAGCTGGGGAAGTTGAGGCTGCAGTGAGCCATGATTGCAACACTACACTCCAGCCTGGGCAACAGAGCAAGACCATGTCTCAAAAAAAAAAAAAAAACAACTTAAAAGATTTTGTTAAGAATTGTGTTAAGCTGTAGATCAGTCTGGGGAGAACTGACATCTTTTGTGTGCTGATTTTTCTTCTAATTCATGATTATCATGATTGGAAAGAAGTGAGTGTGATGAGAGTCTTCCAAGTTAGGCAGATAGCCAAAAAATTAGGAACGTGTTTAAATGGATTGCACAGAAAGAATTAACTGGGATTTAAATAATCAAAGACAAAAAGGGTATATAGAAGAAGTGACAGAGGAGGCTTATCCTATTAGACTCCAATGCATTAATCTAGGACAGTTTGGTTGCTACAGGGAGGCAGTGTGCGAAAAGTTAAGAGGCATACAGAAGCTAGATGTTTATTTTGTGGGAGTGAATCTTTTTTAGGAAGGAAATAGCACTGTTGTGTTAGCCAGTGATTCATTTTCTCCTCCTATCTTCTCTTTGCAGAGAAGACCCAGATAGTGAACTGTTTTATATAAGTTTTTATTTATTTATGCCCTACTTTTCTCCAAGGGGGGGCTTAACACAGCTTATAGGAATACATAAAACACAATCAAATAAACTTTAAAATGAGGGAAAAGCCAATTTGGTCTAAGGGAAAGGAAGATCAGGGTCAGGACTGAGATGAGGATGCAAAGGCCATGTATGAAGTTTTGTTTGTTTGCCATCTTGAGATGGGTAAAAAAAATGTTGGCTGGGACAAATTCTTTTACCCCTAGCACAAAACAATCGTGAAGCCAATGTTTAATTTTTTTTTTTTTTTTTTTTTCTTGAGACAAGGTCTTTTTCTGTCACCAGGCACCAGGCTGGAGTACAATGGTGCAATCTCAGCTCACTACAACCTCTGCCTCCCAGGTTCAAGCAATTCTTCTGCCTCAGCCTCCCCAGTAGCTGGGATTACAGGCATGAGCCACCATGCCCAGCTAATTTTTGTATTTTAGTAAAGACAGGGTTTCATCATGTTGGCCAGGATGGTCTCAATCTCTTGACCTCGTGATCTGCCTGTGTTAGCCTCCCATAGTGCTGGGATTACAGGCGTGGGCCACCGGCCCCAATGTTTAATCATTATCCCTGTCATCTTTTCACCTGGCATCAGGACTGTCCTTTTAGGGGGAGGCATTGTTCTGCAGGGTTAGTTAGTAACGGGAATTTAGAGAGGCCTCCCTTGCTGGCTGAGGCAGCTGGTGGTCTGAGAACCCTGGCACCCAGAGGCCTCTGGGAGGCCCCGAGCAGCACATAGGTTTTTGTTGTACTGCAGCCCAAATCTTATGGGGTTTGTGGTTTATACTGAAGTTGGTACAGACAATTAAGATTCTCTGTTCTTGGTAACAACAGGGACAGAGACCTACAATTATAAGTATTTTTGTAAACAGGGTTGTGATATTTGTTTGAGTGCATTCAACATGTCAGTGACCTTTTTTATTTTATTTTATTTACTTATTTTTTGAGACAGAGTTTTGCTCTTGTTGCCCAGGCTGAAGTATAATGGCACAATCTTGGTCCACTGCAAACTCCGCCTCCCGGGTTCAAGCAATTCTCCTGCCTCAGCTTCCCGAGTAGCTGGGATTACAGGCATGTGCCACCACGACCAGCTAATTTTGCATTTTTAGTAGAGACGGGGTTTCTCCATGTTGATCAAGCTGGTCTTGAACTCCCAACCTCAGGTGATCTGCCTGCCTTGGCCTCCCAAAGTGCTGAGATTACAGGCGTGAGCCACTGCCCCCAGCTGGCAGCCTTTTAATGTTTAAAAAATGCACATGGCCTTTTAAGAAGTGGTTGTGCTTCATAGTTAATATATTTTTTTAATTAGTTTAGATTCATCTGGTTTTTCAGTGAGGTGAGCTACTCAAGATCCACAGGAAGATAGAACCTGCCAGTTCAGAGGACTGACTTTGGCTTGAAGATAAAATATTTGGGTCATTTTACAGCAAGTACTTCCAGCACAATGCTTTCTTCTGATGATTCATTTTCTACACTTATTGGAAGTGGTAAGAAATCCACAGAGGTTACAGTATTTGTAAACTTGTAGAGACATGTGCCATTACATCATGCTGTTTCATAGATGTGTATGTCTGTTAGTTACATTTTGGGCATTCATTATATATATGTCTGTTACTTACTTTTGAGGTATTCAGTGTCTGAGCTTTATCAATTATCATGTGCTCTTTTTTTAGCCTAAAAAACTAAGTTAGAGAAATGTTTGCTCATCCAAGTCTGTATTGTTGTATCTTATTCGGTAGACTGCTGTTGTATTTTTAATTTCTCTGTAAAGCAAGCCGAAAGACAGTGTGGACAACCTAATTGCATTTGAAATAGCTGCTGGCCAGGCCTGCTGCAACAGCTGATGAGCTCCTCTGAATTTCCAGAGCTATTTCTGGTAGATGAGCTGGTATCAAGGCTCTCGAGTTCAGGCCATAAAAGGCCCGTCCCATGTGGAGTTGCTTCACTGCTCTGACGGCGTCCTCCCCAGGCTGAAGTGTCCTCGGGTTTCATGTGGATTTGCCCAGTAATGGATGGCTTCACCGAGGCCAGGTTGGGGAAGTTCAGCCTCAAGGACACCAGGGGACGGAAAACTTCAAAAAGAAGACTCTTTTTATTAATATTTTGGCGTTCTTTTTGGAGAGAAACTTTTGGGATGTAGCCTTCACCTATTTCCTAAATTTGACATCCAAAAAGCCTTTTGGAAAACACCATTCTAAATTTATCCTGTTCTGAATCATCATCGCTTCTGATAGATGCAATTGTTTGTTGACATCGTGATCTTTGATTTTGTACGCTATTTGGGCTAACTTTTGAGATTGTGCTTTGTGCTTAGAATTTGAAAGTAGTATTCATTGGAAAGAGACTCCAAGAAAATACTCGAAGACATCCAAAGCTGGATTCGAGGATATAACGTGTTTTTGTTTTTGTTTTTTCTTAATTAGAAAAATAAGGAATTGCAGTGTGATTTTCTTTCCCCCTTTAACTTAGAGGAACGAAGATTATACAGAAATTCAAAGTAAGTGAAAAAATCTTCCTGTAAATCTAAATGCAGTTTGTTGGTTTTTTTAAGTGCCATCTGTCTGAGCATGTTTCCTGAGGATTTGTTGATTTCAGTCATTGGAAAATTCCTGCCAGTGTTTGCCAGTTACTGCAGCCATTCCTGTAGATACCCTTGGGCATATTTCTTGGGTTGGGAAGGATTGGACTTTCTTTTTTTTAAGGCTTTACTTTATGGTACAGAAAGGTTTATTGCTAACAATTTGATTAATATAACTTAGTACATTCTGTCTAAATGTTAGCACTTGAAGTCTTGGCATTAAAGTATATGCACAATGCAAAGTACTTTAATAATCATAGCACAAGTATGGGGGTGGAGTTCAGAAGGGCAAGTTTTATTTCACTGCCATTATAATTCATGTAAAAATAGAAAATCAGCAGTGATCCTTTTGCATAATCTTTGTTCTGAGGTTCTTTGCCGTGGTACTTTCATTCTTCAGGGCTTGATTTATAGAACTTGGGATGTTCCAGAATTTATGAGACAAACCTCACTGTATGTTCTAGAGTTTGAATTGCATTTTATTTTTAAATTCTCCAAGAAAAAAATACTGCCTCAGCTTTTTAAAGCCTGGAGAGTGCTATGGTCTCTGAGTAATTTAGCTCTGTGATTTGCTTCTGCTGAAAAATAGCACTGAACTCTAGAACATTTAAGGTTTATTTGACATGTTGCTGCTTTGAAAAAAATATTAGTTCTTTATTCCATATCAGATGGACAAGTACAGGCAGTCATTATTTTTACCAGGTAGGAAGACAGAGTATTTATAGAGAAGAACTTCATCAGTGAATACTCCAAGGGGTCTGCATGGAGGTCCTGCAGCAACCCTAGGGGGCGTTTGGAAATGCATGGGGATATTTCAGATTTTCTCAATAACTTACTGGCATTTGGGAGGATGTGGTTAAGAGCCTAACTTACATGGTGTAGGGGACAGTCCCATACAGCACTACCCTGGCCAAGCTGCTGGTGATATCCTCTGTGGAGTAAAACCACAGGGTGTACCGTGTACCCTCTGTCTCCAAAGAAGCGCAACCAAGTGCCAAGCATATGTGGGCTGTCTCTTCTCACCAAACCTGGGGATGTCTTAAGGATCCAGGCTGTCAAGTGCGCACTAGTACTGTCAGAGAATTTGTCTTACACCAGAAACTTTGGAGTCTACACCGTGTGTGTGTGTGTGTGTGTGTGTGTGTGTCTGTGTGTGTGTGTGTGTGTGTGTGTGTGTGTGTGTGTGTGTGTGTATTTATCTGGTTACCTTGATCACTGGATGAGGCCGATGTTATACAAGCTATTGTAGTACATTTGGTGCCTTCCTACCTACCTTTATGTTAGTACTTTTGGCACATTTAATTTTGCCACATGCCTAGTCTTCAGAGTGAAATTTGGCTAATGCACCCATCTTGCAGTGGATGTCAGTCTGTCATTCAACAAACACTTCTTTATCTTTGCTTCTACTTTGGAGACAGACTGTTTTGTGGTAAACAGACTTCTGGAAGACTTTGGAGTTCAATTCAGAGTGAACGTCTTTGGCCACACCTGGGGTTATTTATTTAATATTCTACAGTTGATGAATTGCATCCAAGGGAAAGGACCCTTGGATTTTTATAAGAAGGTCTGGTGAGCTCCAGCACACGTGGCTCTCAGGCTGCAGGGAGAATTAGGGAGACTGAACCGCTAGAAGCCTTTTTATTGTAGGATATAAAAGGCAGCCTTGGAGCCATCTCCTGAATCTGCAGCTGCCTGGGCTTTTAGAACACTCATTGCAATTTTGTGTTAAAGCACTGATCTCAGGGTGCCTCGCTGTGATTGGGAGTACCCCCAGATCTAACACTTTCCAGCAGTTCTGGGCTTCATTGATTTGTGACTCAACTAGGAACCCTGTGGTCATCCTTAACTCCTCTCCTTATAGGTCCCTGAGGCCTCTGCCCTACCACCTCCCCTTCAGCCTCACCATCTCTTACCTGGGCTACTGCTCTGCCCTTAATGGGTCTCTTGCCCCTGGTTTCTCCTGTCTGGTTCAGCCACAGGATGACCTTCCTTTACAAAGATCTCATCTTGCACTCAGCCAGGGCCAAACTCTCATCATTCCTCACTGCTGACATGCAAAAGCCTGGGCCCTGTAGCCTCCCTTTCAGGGTCTTTCATGCCCCTGGAGTTTTGTTGGCAAGTCTCCCCAAAATGTTTTCTCTTGCCCACCAGGGAAGCAGCATCAAAGGAGATGTGCATGAAGCTTCCTCGGACATGCCTCTGGCCCTCCCGGGCCTCGACTCCAGCCTGCACTCTAGGGCTGCTGTCACTAGGTCCTGGTGGCCCTTTTCTCGGTACGGGGTACCTGGTGAGGCACTTGGGTCTCAGTTCTATCACCACCCCCAGGGTCTAGCCCGGTGCCCACTACCTAGTTGGGCACTCCAGAATTGTGAGTTAGTTGAATGGATTGAATTGCAGCGACCTGTGGGTTCTTCATATAGAAATTTGGCTGTGATCCATCCAGCACTTTTGCCCTCATCCTGTACTGTTTACAGTAGAAGCTGCTGTTCTATGTTACAAGTTCTCCTTTTTTTTCCCTTATCTATAACAACCCAAGCAGAAAGATTCATGTTACGATAACAAGTCTGATGGGGTTTCTGTGTACATGCTTTTGCCAACCCAGGAAATTAAGGTATGCTGCATGAAGTCAGTCATTTCATGATTGGAACTTTGCCTACAACGAAGCAGCTCTTATCTAGTGGTGCAATTTGACCTAAGTGTTTTTCCCAAACATTCAGCTTCATCTGGAGTCACACATCTCAGGAGCAATCTGCACTACTGATCTCGGGAGCACTTTGTTGTTGGTTCAGAGAGATCTCTGTCCCTCGCAGAGAGACTGCCTGTTGTAGGAGCTTTTGAGAGAAGCACTCTTTTTCCTCCTAAGGTTCTTGTCTCCTTCTGAAAGTTGATCTTTTAATCCCAAACAAGTTCATAACCTCTGTCTAACTGGTTTTTGTGTAAACAGAGTAAAAGAAGTAGTTTTCATATTTGCTTTGGGATCATTGGCTTGCCCGTGTCACAGCCCTGGGTATATTCATTTCAGTCCATATTTTCTGGGTACCTTCCCTGTGCAGAGCTGCGGGCTGGATCCTGTGGGATGCAGAAGCCTGAAGTGTATTCCCTGTCCTTGGCAACTTCTTTCCCAGAGTGCTTCGCACAGGGACATAATGGAGCTATTTGACCAGTCAGACTGGAAGGGATGAACAATAATAACAGCCCATCCATTATTACTGTGTGCCAGGCTTCATGCCAAGCTCTTTACCTCTACAATATGTCATTTAATTATTTTTATTTTTTGGGACAATCTTGCCTTGTCACCCAGGCTGGAGTGCAGTGGCACCATTATGGCTCACTGCAGATTCAAACTCCTGGGCTCAATCACTCCTCCTTCCTCAGCCTCCCGAGTAGCTGGGACTACAGGCATTCACCACTATGCCCAGATAATTAAAAAAAAAAAAAAAGCATAGAGGCAAGGATGTCTCACTGTGTTGCCCAGGCTGGTCTCAAACTCCTGGCCTCAAGCCATCCTCCCATTAAGGCCTCTCAAAGCACTGGGATTACAGGTGTGAGCCACCGTGCCCAGACTCTAATTTTTACAGTAGCCCCCAAGAAATATTAGTACAATTGTCTTCATTCTACTGAGGAAAAAACTGAGGCTTAGAAATGCTTGCTCAAGCTTGGGCACATACCATAAGGTCAGGGGAGAGCTGGATTTGAACCCAGATCTGGTTGACTTCAGTGCCCATATTCGTAAACACTTCTTTAGCCACTACGGCTCAAACTTTAATACGAATCACCTGCAGTCTTGGGTTATTGCAGCGTCTGATTTAGCTCTGCACTGGGCTTAGAAATTCAGCAAACAGGATCCAGGTGATGCTGATTCCTCGGTCTGAGGACCGGCTTTGAGCCGCCTTAGGCTAATTCTTTGCCATAAGCCTGAGATGGCAACCAGCTGGGGTGCAGGACTCGAAGCGGGTTTCCAAGGGGGAGAAGGAGTCCTTCAAGGCTCCTCTGTTCCTCTGTGCTTTTCATGCCACCCCTTCCCTTTCTCTTCCTACACGGTTCTCTCCCTTTGGTCTTATTTTCCACTCTGCTCTTCTCCTGGCTTCTTCTCCTTGTGTTGAAAACATCCTCAAGTTTCATCCATTCTAAATAAAGCTCTCCTTGACCTCAAGCGATCACTTCTGTCCCTGCCCACTCACTCCTCAGCACCGATCAGAAGCTCTTCTGTCCTCTCCTCTTGGAGACCTTTCAAGACCTCCTGGTTTCTTTGGTGTCCCTCCAGGCTCCCTGGGATGGAGCGCCTCTCCATGAGAATCTCAGGTTTAGTGAGGATGATGGGACTCCAACCTCCACACTCAGCGTCCACAGCCTGCTGTGATCTTGAGATCTCCTGGTGGCCTTATTTTTTAAATCATTTTCTGTCTCTTTGCTTGCCCAGCTTTTCTTCTTAGGGTCCATTTAAGATTTTAAAAGAATCCTGGTTTTCCTCTTTATAAGGTGAATTGTACAACCTGTCCATTTCAGGTGGAATGTATTCATCTGGCTTTTGGAGCTGATTTTTCTGTTTGTAATTAGAAATTAACTCCCAATTAGCTGTGTGAGAATTTGTATCCTCTGTATTTGCTATTGATAGAAAAGAACAACTGGGTTCTAGAAGAAGACCTAAAGGGCTTTTTATGTTAATGCACCTATGATTTGTGAACTGTGTTTTGGTTTCTCAGAGGCCTCTTATTTCTTTCTGGACTGTCAATTATGTTCTGAGCATGGAAAGTTGGCAGATAACTTAGGCTTGGATGGATACATACAGTCATTGAATAGAAAAACCAGATTGATATTTTTAGGTTTTTAAGATCCCACATACTTTAAATATTTATTTCAAATTTTTAAGTAAATACTCTTTCGTACATTCTGAAACATTATACCTAATTGATCTCGTTTAGCCAAAAATCCAAGACATATATATGTTGCAATTGCACATGTTGCACACTCAACAAAACACTCCACCCAAAACCCAAATGAGAAAGCAGTTGCTTTTCAGTGGCTTAAAATATATTGAATTAAGAGGTAGATTATGAAAGCTAAAATGACATTCACACATTTTAGTAGTTTTAGATATAAATTTTCTTAGGAATTTTTTGAGTTAAGCTGATGGTTTAGTTTACCATGTCCTAGCTTGGTTACAAAATTCAGCTACATTTGTTTATTTTGCAATTAATCCATTCCCTTAGCAGTTGCTATTATGAAAACCAAGACATGGCATTATAATGTCTCATTATTTGTTTGCAAATATTGCGTCAGACAGCTAAACCAGCTAATGACTCCATAGGTTTGAGCCAGGTTAGAAAAAAAGACTTGGGTATCCTGTTGAGAAACAGCTAGCTCTCCAAATTGTGCTGATAGTCTTAATTTCCCCCAGATGTTCATTTTAGCCACACGCACATAACCATTCGGCTTTATGATTTCATACATTTTTTATTGAAAGTGCTAAATATTTTAAAATTCCGTTATTAGATAAAATTGGCTATGATGCTTCAGAATAGAGTGACTAAGCTTCATGGGATGTACTTTACCCAACACAGAATCCTCCCATTTGAGGTGGAATTTATGAATTTGGATTTGTATCATGTCTTCACTCCAGAGGGGTCAGGGAGCTTTCAGGCAGCCAACTATTCTTAAATATTTCTAAAGGAAATATTTGGGGTATGGGGCATGGAGAACACAGCGGAGCAAAGTGGTATAGGGGCCATCACAGCAAACATGATTGGTTCATTCACTTACCTCCCAAAAAGTCCGAAAAAGTGTTTTCCCTGCTCTTGGTGGAGGAGGAAGATTTCATCTGGAAATTGAAAGTGTCAATGGCTAGAGGAAAAAGGAGCAGCCTTGATTTTCATGAAGAACCAGCTGTGTAACCTTGGGTAAATTCTTAACCTCTCTGAGCCTCAGTGGTCTCATTGATTCAAACGAGGGTTGGACTGGACGATTTCTAAGGCTCCTTTTACGTATTGGGATTCTGTAATCCAAAGGTTTCAGAGATTGAGGATACTCTGGTGTTCCTTGGAAAGGAGACACCTTGTATCTCGTATCTAGTTCAAAGTGGGAGAGCAGGAACAAGTTGGAAATGTGTTTCGAAAGATTATATATATATATATATATTTTTTTTTTTTTTTTTTAGACAGTCTCACTTTGCTGCCAGGTGCCAGGCTGGAGTGCAGTGGCGTGATCTGGCTCACTGCAACCTCCGCCTCCCAGGTTCAAGCAATTCTCCTGCCTCAGCCTCCCGAGTAGCTGGGACTGCAGGTGCTCACCACTATGCCCAACTAATTTTTGTATTTTGAGTAGAGACAGGGTTTCACTGTGTTGGCCCAGAATGGTCTCAATCTCTTGACCTCGTGATCCGCCCGCCTCAGCCTCCCAAAGTGCTGGGATTACAGGCGTGAGCCATGACACCTGGCCGAGAAAGATCTTTTTAAAAATAAGTCCTTTCACTGTCCTTCCATGTTTCTTTTGAAATATGCGGACTGTTTCTCCCTTCTCTGATGGCTTGGTCATCATTCTTTGTCTTTGATTCTTTGTTTTGGAAAGTTTCTGACATCCCTTCAAATTAAGCTCTCATGATTTCTTTAGTGTTCATTTAAGCATGTCCATTTTCTTTTCTCTAACCTGGTTTATTCTTATCTCCATTTGGACTTTCGCTTTTTCTCCTGATGTGAAACCCCAGTGTGGTCACAGCAAACTCACACAGGGATGCCTGAGACTGTCAGAATCTTCCTCTTCGCAACAGGATGGGATGTGCTTGGCTTTCATTTCCCTCTAAATTGATTAGCTCACTGCCAGGGATTTATTCATTCTCAACGGTTATTTTCTGAGCACTTACTGTGTGTCAGGGACTGGTATAGGTATTGGGGAAAGAGCGGTGGAAAACAAAATTCCTGCCCTTGTATGGTTTAAGTTCCAATGGAAAGGTACTCAAGAACCCTGAGTGATTCTCTTGATCTTCAACCCTCCATCTGTTGTTCAAGTGTTAGGTAAATGATAAAATGTCAAATACCTCCCATGGTTTCACATAGTTACTTGTGTCTGATGTAGGGACCATAACCATGTGTATGTGCCGTGAGAAAACCTAAGATCTACTTTCTTGGGAAATTTTAAATATACGATACATTGCTAGTAACTGTAGACCTATACCTTAGGTCTCCAGAACTTGCTTGTAACAAGTTTGCATCCTTTGACCAACATCTTTCCATTTTCTTTTGCCTCCAGCCCCTGGTTACCATTATTTCTGTGAGTTCAGCTTTTATATCAAAACACTATGCTGCACACCTTAAGTATATACAATTTTCATCTGTTAATTGTACCTCAAAGCTGAAAAAAAAAAAAAAAAAAAAAAACAACCCAGCATGGTTTCTAACCAAAGGAGACGCTTGTTAGGCTTAGTATCTTCCTACGGTTTGCATTTTGTATCTTCTGAAATTCTCTCTTCCTTTAGAGTTTATACTGATAAAGTTCATATGCATTTAACGATATATATTTAATTGAAGTAAGTACAAGTCAAACCCATCTCTCTATTTTTTTTTATTTTTTATTTTTGAGACGGAGTCTCATTCTATTGCCCAGGCTAGAGTACAGAGGTGTGATCTCAGCTCACTGCAACCTCTGCTGCCAGGTTCAAGCAATTCTCCTGCCTCAGCCTCCAGAGTAGCTGGGATTACAGGTGCCTGCCACTGTGCCCAGCTATTTTTTGTATTTTTAGTAGAGGCGGGGTTTCACCATCTTGGCCAGGCTGGTCTTGAACTTCTGACCTCGTGATCCACCTGCCTCAGCCTCCCAAAGTGCTGGGATTATAGGCGTGAGCCACCACGCCTGGCCCTCTCTCTATTTTTAAAATCCATGCTCTCTTTGCCATCATAAAATTCTGTCTATAAAATGTTGATTCGTTGCCAAGGCAAGGTTGATGTTGATATCAAACAGGATGTTACAGAAATAAATCATTGGATCAACTTGACTCTTTCTTACTTTCAGACCTTGTCTAAGAACTTTATTAAACTTATCAAAAATTAAAGATAAAGATATCTTCAGGTAAGATAAAGTCTTACCTGAAAACTGAAATGATTTTAGAAAGACTTTAGTAACATTGGATGGACTACTGTGTATCACTAATAGTGTCAGAAAATCTAACTTTGAACAGAAACTTTTGAATAGATAATCTTTCTGTGTGTTTTTTCTTTTTAAGACGATTCACCTGGTCACTTCTATCACTGGGTGAAGGTGATTTTATACAAGCTAGAACATTAGCTGCCTTCCTGCCTATCTTTATGTCAGTAATATATTTACATTTAATTTTGCACAAGTTGAAAGACATTGGTTGGCTCATGGGGCCATAAACATCTCAACATTTGTCCTTCACAAGATAATTATTTCATTAAAAGTAAATTACAATTTATTCAGTAGCTCTCTAGATGAAAATAATAATCAGATGGTAAATGGACGCTCTAAGATTTGTGGAGAACAAATTACCATGGCATTTTAATGGAGAGAGTTTTCTGAGCTAATTTTTATGCATGTAGTATCTCCCTGGCTAACATAAGAATGGATGAAAATTTCTACCATTAATGAGCTCAGTTCTTTTTAATGAGACTTTGTTGTTACTTAAAAAAAAAATGTAACCTAAGATAGGTGAAGTCAAATTGTTATTGCAGAGAAGTTGTGTTTCAAATGAGCAATGTAAATGATTTTGCTGAGCAGATGGGGTTTTTTGTTTTTTGTTTTTTGTTTTTGAGATGGAGTCTCACTGTGTTGCCCAGGCTGGAGTGCAGTGGTGCAATCAATCTCAGCTCACTGCAACCGCTGCCTCCCATGTTCAAGTGGTTCTCCTGCCTCAGCCTCCTGAGTAGCTGGGATTATAGGTGCATACCACCCCACCCGACTAATTTTTGTAATTTTAGTAAAGATGGGGTTTCGCCATGCTGGCCAGGCTGATCTTGAACTCCTGACCTCAAGTGATCCACCCACCTCAGCCTCTCAAAGTGCTGGGATTCTAGGCATGAGCCACCGTGCCTGGCCAAGCAGATGGTTTTTAAACTGGAGTGCAAGAACAAACTTTAGAATGTTAGAATATTTCCCCAAAACTGTATGGAAAATGTTAGGGTTTTTTTGTTGTTGTTGTTAAAACTCATTTAGTAAAGGAGAGCATCCACTATTTTCATCACTTTTCTTAAAGGGGCTATGACTCCCAAAAAGTGAAGAACAAATGCATCTAAGGAAAAGTCATGTTCTGATTAGTTAATGTTACTTAATAACAGGGGTACATTCTGAGAAATGTGTCCTTGGGTGATTTCGTCATTCTGCAACCACCAGAGAGTGCATTTCCACAAACCTAGATGGTATAGCCCACTACACACTGGAGTTGATGGTGTAGCCATCATAATCTTAAGGGACCAACAGAGCATAGGCGGTCCATCATTGACCAAAATGCCACTATGTGCAAATGGCTGTGTTTCTATAGAGATGAAGATCTTAGACGTGCCTGGATGGCTTCAGATAACACCCAGCTGAACCTTACAGCTCTTAATGGAGCAAGTGTCCTTGGGTGCAGAAAAACACAAGTGAGATAGTTCTCTCCTGCATTTCTTTTCTACTAAAATTCATGTGATTTTTCAGAAGTGCGACAAGACTTACCTGATTCTTATTTCGAGGTAGTGATGTATGATTAAATCCACAGAATACAAAGGCAGGGATGGGCAGGGCATAGTGGTTCGTACCTGTAATCCCAACACTTAGGGAGGCTGAGGTGGGAGGATCACTTGAGGCCAAGAGTTCGAGACCAGCCTGGGCAATATAGTGAGGTCCCATTCTCCCACTGAAACGAGGTGAGGACAACTCATGGGGCCTGACTCAGTACTGGCCGGTAGAACTGGACAGTCTGTCAATGGATTTGTTTTCAAACTGGTACTGTTCTGTTGGGTAGCCCCTAGCCACTGGTAGGAAGTACCACTGAGGAATTAAACTTTAACCTTGGCTTCATTTTAATTAGTCCAGATTGCAGTGGCCCCTTGTGTTGGACAGCACAGGACAGAGGAAGTGGATTTGCACTTGGATCTGCCTCTAGGAACTGAAGAACTGCCACT
This sequence comes from Sapajus apella, assembly GCF_009761245.1. Taxonomy (NCBI): domain Eukaryota; kingdom Metazoa; phylum Chordata; class Mammalia; order Primates; family Cebidae; genus Sapajus; species Sapajus apella. The sequence goes on along the minus strand of NW_022437147.1, from coordinate 115,712 downwards.
CATTGCCTATTGGCCTATCTGTGTAATTTGTCATACTTGGATGGCAGAGGAAAAATCTAAAATGCTGTGTTTTTCAAAAGAAATGGAAGTTTATTGTATTAGGGGAAATTTTTCTGAGGATTCCTTATTTCTTTCACATAGACACACACCCAGTGCAAGCATGCATACACGCACGCGCACACACGTGCACACACACACACACACACACACACACACACACTGAATACAGTTTTGTAAGTTTTTTGTGTCCCAAAAACATAAAATGTTCATTTCCGCATTTTGAGTTGAATTGTGGATTTGAATAGCCATGCTGTGCAGACTCACCATCGCTAATAAAGCTCCAGTTGAATGCTTCAAGCTCCCTTCGCAAGGCAGCTTTCACTGCCTTGGAGAGGCAAGGGAGCGGTTTGCATGAAGGTGCTTTGAATTCCGGGACCAAGTAGTTTGGCAACTAGCAGGGCTGTAGTCTCTGCTGACAGCGTGCCCTTTGGCTCCTTGGTTGTTCTTTCCTAAGTTTGCATTTTGGCTTAAGGTCATGGGGTTCTGTGAGCAATTTATTTAAATAGTGTTTTGTTTGTTTTTGCTTTCCACGAGTTTAAACGTACAGATAGAAACTAAAGTCCTCTGGGAACCAGGTCTGTGATGTGCACAACTAGACCTTTCTGTGCTGACGGATTGTATGAGATCTTGTGATTTCCCGGTGACCAATCCCAAAGGCTCATCATTAATTCATTCCTTCCGATGATTTTGGAGTACCTGCTGTGGCTACTAAGGATATCATGTATTTTCCTTCAAAACGTCTGCAACTCACAAACCTCTGACAGTTTAGAATGTGTGTGGAGTTGGTGGTAGGATTGTAAGAAGAGACGCTGTGCTTGTCACATGCACAAAGCCACTTAGATTCCCAGGGAGTTTTCTCACCTGAAAAACAAGAGATTGACCTTCAGTGTTTCTAAGGTTCTTTGCTGCTCCCAAGCCTCTGATGTTTATGTGTATATATGTGTATGTGTGCTTGTGTGTGTGTGTTCCTGTATGTGTGTTTGTGTGTGTGCATGCATGCGTGTATTTATCTTTTCCTCATAAATATTTATTAACATGAACCCACAACAGAAAAGGATGAGAACTCTTGGGCTGTGTAGGAAATGCGGGCCCAGTGGGTGTATTAGGATCAAGAAAGGGCCAGAGTGGCTGATGGGGCCAGACCCCAGGCTCATGGACCTCCTTCGACCGTGGACCCACAGCCCAGGTGGTTTTGTGGGGTCACTTGGAAACCTGGTGAACCTGGAATCTGATTTTTAAACATGATTGTACTTTGTGGAAAGAGGCTGTTATTTCTTGTTAGAGGAATCTGGTCGTCTTTTCTGCACTGTTATCTTTATTTTCTCGTGGCAGTAATGGTTCCCTCTGCACCTTGAGCTCGGCCCACAGTGGGGTAGCCTCTGTTTCCCAAGCACGTGGGCCCTCCCCACTCTGCCTCCACATCTGTGTTCTCCTCCACCTGTTCTGGAATGCCCTCCCTGCCAACCCACTGAACTTTCCAGCCTCAGGAAACTTACTGCTTTGGTTGGGAAATTCCCCTTGGGATTAAGCATTCCTGCCTTCAACCTCCCGAAGCACTTTCCTAGCTCAGCGCAGCCTCTTAGAACGTGCGAAAGTCCTTGGGTGCAGAATAACACAGGCAAGTGAGATACAGCTAGTGCTCAACTTAACGACCACGGTTGGTTCCGACAGGCCAGTCGTAACACGATTTGGTCGTAAGTTGAGTAGGCTATATGTACAGTACTGTGAAATGATGTTATAAAAATCTTTAAGTCATATTTTATCATAATTTTCTTTCATTATTGTTATATATCATAATTTTCTTTGTTCATTTTATGCCATTTGTATCATCTCTACACCATTTTGTTTCTTATTTTTACATTCGTCAGGTTTAAGTAAAACACTGCATTACCAGTACAACTGGTTTAATATTTGCAAAACATACAAAATTACAAAATACAGGTGCATACAAAAATACAAAATACAGGTGTAAAAATACCATAGGAAACATTTTCCCAATTGCAAAACATATCAAAATACATAAACATGTACGAAACATTTCATTGGCCGCTGGTGCTTGGCTGCGGATTGTTGATGTCGTCATCTGAGGCAGCAGTTGGGGTTACTGGAGTTGGTTTTTCATAAACATGGTGAGCTTTGTCTGAATTATATGTTTCTTTTTTTCTTCATAAATTTCACGATACGGACGAAACACGTCGTGCGCCATCCGTTCAATCCTTGCAAATCGTTCGATGTTTAGGTCCATTGCTTCGAAATGTATAAGAAGTTTATTGGGAGGGGTTTGATGAAAAATATCCAAGACACAAAACACAAATTGCTGTACCGAGTCTGGGATAATGGTTGAAATGGTGCACGCGGAGATGGTAGTGCTGCCGGAAGCTGGTCCGCACTGTTGTACGCCCAGCTGGGCAATGTTTGCGCTGCCAGATGCGGAGCAGTCGTGGCTAGCGATTGTGGTCGTAAAGTCGAATGGTCGTAAGTTGCATAGGTCGTAAGTCGATCAATACCTGTAGTTCTCTGCTGCATTTCTTTTCAGCTAAAAGCAAGTGATTTTTCAGAAGTGCAACAAGACTTAACTGATTCTTATATCCAGGTAGTGATGTATTACTAAATACACAGAAAACAAAGGCAGGAATGTGAGGGACATAGTGGTACATGCCTGTAATCCCAGCACATTGGGAGGCTGAGGTGGGAGGATTGCTTGAGGCCAAGAGTTCAAGACCATCCAGGGCAATATAGTGAGACCCACCTCAATCTCTAAAAAAAATTTTTTTAAGAATAAAAAATCAAATTTAAAAATTTTATTGGCCCTCACACCTGTAATCCCAGCACTGTGGGAGGCCGAGGCGGGCAGATCACGAGGTCAGGAGTTGGAGACCAGCCTTACCAACATGGTGAAACCCCGTTTCCACTGAAAATACAAAAGAAAAATTAGCCGGGCGTGGTGGCACGTGCCTGTAATCCCAGCTACCCAGGAGGCTGAGGCAGAAGAATTGCTTGAACCCAAGAGGCAGAGGTTGCAGTGAGCCAAGATCACACCATTGCACTCCAGCCTGGGTGAAAGAGTGAGACTCATCTCAAAAAATTTTTTTTTATTTAAAATGGCAAGGATAGGCTAAGAGCTATGGCTCAGGCCTGTAATACCAAAACTTTGGGAAGCCAAGGCGGTTAGATCAAGAGGTCAGAAATTCGAGACCAGCCTGGCCAACATGGTGAAACCTTATCTCTACTAAAAATACAAAAAATAGCTTGGTGTGGTGGCGGATTTCTATAATCCCAGCTATTCAGGAGGCTGAGGCAGAAGAATCATTTGAACCCGGGAGGCGGAGATTGCAGTGAGCCGAGATTCCGCCATTGCGCTCCATCCAGCCTGGCCGACAGGACAAGACTCCGTCTCAAAAAAATAAAAAAACAGGCAGGGCTAATACCTTATTTCCCCTGCTTAACCCTAGCATCAAGAGTAAATGAATACACAAGTTGAATTGGATAAGGTGACTGTATATCAAAAACAATTCAGCTCAGCTGTTGCGCTGAATGAACGTTTTTAAAATAACCAGCACAGTTGACTATCCGAGTTGCCACCTGACCTTATTTGGTTTGTCAGAGGGTGGGTGAATATTTAGGGACACTATAAGGGGAGTCCTCTCCTTCCTCTCCCACCTCTCTCCTGTTACTCTCTCCTCCTTTCCCTTCCTCTCTTTTCCTTTCTTCTGCTTTTCTTTTCCTCCCTTTTCCTTCTCTTTTCCTCTCCTCTTTCCCTTTCATCTCTTCCTATATTCTCTTTTTCTCTTATTCTCTTTCTGTCTCTCCCCTTTCATCTTCAAGACATCACAATATGGCCACGGATATCTGTAAGTTTGACTGATTTTAATGTGTGCAATGATAATTTTTGAAATGTACATAATATATACATAATTTGTCTCCATTTACACAGTCCTGATGGCTTTTGTAATGTTGCTAATACTAAAAAAAAAAATTTAAATATGATTATAATCTGAAACATGAATTCTGATTTCTAGGCTTCGTGATACCTTATGGAATGAGGCTGTTATTTCTTCTTAGAATTTGTCATCGTTTCTTCTGTTATCTTGGTTTATACGTGTATAATACGTGTATGTGTACATATGTATGAGTAACATCCAAAAAATCTGCACTTAAAAAAATATAGTTTGCAATCATCTTTTTAAAAATGCATTTGTCATAGTATTTTTTAAAACGGAGTTTGTAATGAGAAAATGAGTACATGGCAATCTAGTTTAATTTTAGTAGAGCAAAAATTAAAATCAAACCTCAGCTTCTGCTTTGGTGTTTGTTAGCTCAAATGTAAAATTAGAAATGTGGTAATTATTTGGCAGTTTTGGCTTTGTCAGGGAAACCATATCATATTGTATGTGTGTGTGCTGGCCTTTAAAAATAGACATTGCCACGAAGCTCATCATCTATATTCATGGCCGACTCCTGGAAGAGATGGGCTTTGGAAAGCAGGGCTGTGTGTTTGACTCTTAAGCTTCCAGGGAGCTCTCAGCTGTGGTTCCCTTCAGTCCAGAGCTGTGGTCAAAGCTCTTTTGTTTTCAAAGCTAACTGCCGAAGAGTAAACACTCTTGACCCCGACCGTAAATATTTGTCATACGTCTGGTTAGTTTTAGTTTTAACTGAACAAAATCATTTTGGCAGAAGACTCATTAAAGTTTGACAGCCCAACAAATTGCACAAAATCCTGACCTTTACATCCCTGGTTTTCCTCACACAGGCATCCACAGTGAGTCACAATCCATTTAAAAACATTTCTTCTCTGGGACTGAAAATCTCCTAAAAAGTATATTCTTCAGCAAACAAAGTATCTCATAGGTGTAAACATGGATGACAAGGAGAATAAAAAATTTTGCACATACTGTCTTCTGTCAGTCCTCTAAGAAATTCAAAGAGGATGGTTAATTTTCACGGTTTCCAGTTTAAATTCTAGAGCCTCGGGCCATGGTCATGGTTTGTCCTGTGTTTGATTATCTTTCCATTCAGGGGTTTGATTGTTACTGGGCTACTTTACACAAAGCTACCTGGATCTTGAGTTGCCATTTTTAGCCCCAAATCCCCTTCCTCCCTGCTTATGGAGCAGTGGAGCACTTGCTGGCCACACTGGCACTCTGTGTTAAGATGTTTGCTGAACATTAGCTGTTTACAGTGATCTATGCCTGTAGTCCCACCTACTCAGGAGGCTGAGAGGGGCCGGAATCCCTTGAGTCCAGGAGTTTGAGGCTGCAGTGAGCTATGATTGTGCCACTGCATTCCAGCCTGGGTGACAAAGCGAGACCCTGCCTCAAAAAAAAAAAAAAAAAAAAGTGTCTTTGGAAAGAGTTTATTTGTAACATGAAAGGGAAGAGGTAGCCCAGGGTTTGGGGCAGAGCCTGTTGCTTCCAAAAAGACCCAGCAATTCTCTGGGGACTGCTTGGACCCTCGTATCCTGATAGCCATCACACGAGTCGAAAAAAGGCATTTGGGCTTTGAAGGTGGTCAAGGGCATCCATGCTGCGCCAGGCATGGCGAGTCTGTGTGAGAAGCAGAGCTTAGGAAGGCTGGGGTCCGAACAGTCTTTGACTTTTGCTTTGTGCAACTAGTAATCCAGAAAAATCCCGCCTAACGCCCCAGAGGCTGTGCCTCTTCTCTTCAGCAGAGTGTTGTATTGTCAGGGAGCTGTAAACAGCCTGTTACAGTCAGAAAAAGACAGTGTTTTCCTTTCCACAGCTTTATGGACATAAAATAAAACTTGAATTTGACAAACAATACAATAAATCCTCCTTTCCCAAAACTTATGAGTTGAGGTCAGGATTCCTAATGGGAACTATGTACAGCTGTTGGACTTTTGGCGCTTTCTAGAGCTTTCACTAAAATCAAATGCATTAAACACCGTCCCTCCCCAAGAGGACGGGATTAGCCCGCTTCCCTGGGAGAACGGTGCTCTCTTCCTGTGTCAGTGAGCTCCTTACAACAGTGTCTGTGCACGCCGTCACACGGCGGTGCACGCACTATCAGTTTATCATGGATGAGAGGCTGCAGAGTATTTTCATATGGTCCATGATAATGTAATGACGGCTGTCACTTTCTGACTTGAAAATCTCTTAATGTCTTGGCCAGATTGTGGACTATTCTTTCAGGCATTTGTCTTTTAAATCAGATATCTCCATTTGCTGTCAAATTTGGCCTGCATTGGCCGGCTTTATTATTTCTCTTGTTCCATAGAGCACCACAGAAAAACTGATTTGAGAAAAGCATAATCTCTATTGAAAGCTGGGAGTCCACCAGCAATAAATAGACTCTATATCTTGCAAGGTCCACAGAAGGCTCAGAGTCATTGTCACCTCATAAGCATCCTTCCAAGGAATCTCCAAAAAGTGGTTTATATCTGCATCCTTGATGGGGATTTTCCTATTAAGTAGACAGAATTTCTTAATGTGAATGTGCTTTTTCTCTAACTGACTTGAGTTTAAATAGCCAGACAGCGTCATGAAGAACATTATGCACACAGCTTTTGCAGTATGCACAGGCACACACCTATTGAGGACCTTGGTGCCTGAGAGAATACTCTAGAACTGGAGGTGTGGCTTCTGTTGGGCCCGGCCCCAGGCAGAGAAATAGCATTGCTTGGGTATCCTCTGGCTCTATTCTGTACTCTGTCATTTTAGGATCGGGAGAAAGAATTGACCACTGTGTTATTTCAAATTTAAAATAAAACCTATTGCTTTCAAGAGGAATACGTGACCTGCCACATACTTGTCAGGGAGGAAAAACTCTTTCCTTAGCTTCTCTTGTGCAATGACCAGGGACCTGCAAATGTAACTAACAAAAGTCAGGTTCACAGCAGAAAAGAATACAAATGTTATTAATAATTTATGTGCACAGAAGTTCACAGAAAAGAAGTAATACTCAAAGAAGAGATCAGACTTGGGAGCTTATATACCCTTCTTCATAAAGGAAAGGCGTTTTGGGCTTCAGGGGATAATAAACTGTGGGGAAGCTGCTAGGAAATACATGGCGAAGCTAGGGGAAGACAAGGGTTATTTTAGTGGAGTTCATTTGTTCAGACTCATCTCTGTCGCCAGTATTAAGAGTTATACTTCAGCCAGGTGCAGTGGCTCACACCTGTAATCCCAGCACTTTGGGAAGCTGAGGCGAGTGGATCACCTGAGGTCAAGAGTTCAAGACTGGCTTGGCAACATGGCGAAACCCTGTCACTACTAAAAATGCAAAAATTAGCCAGGTGTCGTGGTGCCTGCTGGTAGTCCCAGCTACCTAGGGGGCTGAGGTGGGAGAAGCACTTGAACCTGGGAGACAGAGGTTGCAGTGAGAAGAGATCATACCACTGCACTCCAACCTGGGTGACAGAGCAAGTCTCCATCTCAAAAATAAATAAATAAATAAAAAAGGATCGCACTTCCCCTTCCTCAGTTGTCTTCAACTCAGAATAATCCTTATGCCAGAGTGGCATATTTTGAGATGGTGTATTCCAGAACCTGTTTCATGCTTTACATAAAAAATATCAGTGCAGTACTATAAATTTCAGTATCAGATTACTGTGTTTTCAGTGTGACATTTGACTTATTGGAATCTGTCTTTTATGTTAGTTTATTGCATATTTTATTTGATTTTGGACTAACTTGCATGTATTATATATGTGATAATTGCCTATACCTCAGTGTTATAGAATGAGTTTATACATTTTTGTCTTAAAAATGGAAATACAGGCCGGGTGCAGTGGCTCACACCTATAATCCTAGCGCTTTGGGAAACTGAAGGGGGTGGATTGCCTGAGCTCAGGAGTTCAAGACCAGCCTGGGCAATATAGTGAAACTCTGCCTCTATTAAAATACAAAAAATTAGCTGGGCATGGTGGCACACGCCTGTAGTCCCAGCTACTTGGGAGGCTGGGGCACAAGAATCGCATGAACCCGGGAGGAAAAAAAAGAGAAAATACAATTTCTCAAATAGTAAAGGTTTAATAAGCCTCCCACTTATGTGCTGAAATAAACTTGAATTGATAAAGATTTAAACGAAAACAAATGTGGTCATCTTTAGAAGCATATTATTTAGATATGAGGTATCATGTGATGTCATTGCAAATTGTGTAGGAAAAGCATCAACTTCTGTTTAAATTTGCTTGGATGAATGAATGTGAGGAAGTCAGTGTGGGAATTTAAGTATGGTGAACTCTCAATTATTCTCAAAATAGGATATTTCAAAAAGGCAGGTATCTCTAAACAAATTAAACAGGATTTGGAAAACATTTTTGTACTTAAATTTGATATTTTGCCTGATATTTGGGACTTCTAACCATTACTGCCCAATGCTTGGTACATAGCAGATGCTCAATAAATATTTGCAAAATGAAGAAATTAATGAATGGAACACACATACTTGAATGAGCAGAAAGACTGAAAGTACACAGAACTGAAAGCCAGTTTGATTTCTTCATCTGTCAAACTCCCTAGTGAAAATGTGCTTTGTGACACTTCTGATTCTTTCAAACCTTCTCCAGAAGGAAAGCAATTAAGTGTTTTTGTTTTAGATAGTTCCATTTTTATACTGCAGGTGACAAGCAAGGAATAACCAGCCTTAGCTTTTAACACAATGAGTAATTAAACACGGAAGGTATTGCCAACGGAATTGAAATCAAATCTGTCATTTGATCCAGTGCTGTGTTGCATTTGCTTTGTGAATTGGTGGAGAAAATATGCTAAATAATAATATACCATTGAATGTTAAGAAACAGCTGGGAGAATTAGGATAATTTTAAAAGGCTAAGAAACATTTTCTAGATGGCAAACATCTAGAAAATTCTTTAATTAAAGCTAAAGCAAATGAGATAAGATCAATCCTTTGATTGTGATATGATAGTTTTTTAAAAAAAAAAATACCAATTGTTTAGTCTGTTTCTTAAATAGATGCTGTCATTTACCTTAAAAGCTTTGCTAACCTTAAATCTGACTGTAGGCTTTCTCTGTGGCCACTGAAGCTGCTAGTGTTCATTCAGATTCCAACACTTGTAGTTATGACTTGTATTAGCATGAGTGGATAACTTAATTTTTGCCCCCAATTTCCTCATCTGTAAAATGGGAAAGATAGTAGTACATAGCACAGAGTTGTTATGAAGATCGAATAGGTTAATGCCTGTAGAACACTGAAAGCACGCCACTTGCAACATGGCCGTGTTTATTGAATGATGATGATTAATCCTCATTAGGATCCAGATGATTTGTAGATTTCATTTTAGCCATAAGCTGCAAGGATTTTTTTTTTTTTAACTAAAACGTTATTGTAATTTTTTTTGGTAACTTTGGTGTTAAAAGTAGATGATTTGGGCCTATGATTTACATGAAATCTAGGGAAATGATTTAATATCCTGTAATTTAAAAAAATGACTTTAAAATGTTCTATCACGGTATAGGTAGGTAACAGAAAGCTCCTACTCTTGGTGCCTTAGTGGCCATTCCAGAGCCAGTTTCCTGAGGACGCTGAGCTCAGTGCCTAAGACTTAGCCAGCATTCTGCAGCTGATTCACCAAGGAAACCTTAACCATATTCTATACGGGGAAAGGAAAACTTTCCTACTGATGAGTTGGTTGGGTTTTTGGAATTCATATGTAAGGTGATTATGTGGATTTTAGTACCCTTAAGTCAATCCTTTAAAAAATACACAAAAGAAGAGAGTATTCTTTTGGTTGCAATGTCAAATTATAGGTGAGTATTCGCATATTTATTCATGCAGGGGAAATTCTAGATTCACTGAAATAAAATGTTTCAACTAGAGCCATATCACTATGGGTTTGGAACAGATCATCACCCATCAGGGCTACTGTTTTCTAAGTCAGATGATCAGTAGAACTGCTTGATAAATGGCCAGGCCCCACGCCTATAATCCCAGCACTTTGAGAGGCCTACACATGAGGATCACTTGAGCCCAGGAGTTCAAGACAAGCCTGGCCAACACAGTGAGACCTCCATCTCTAAAAGAAGAAAAAAATCTCTTTAAGTAGCTTGGCAGGGTAATATGCACTTGCAATCCCAGCACTTTGCAAGGCTGAGGCAGAAGCATTGCTTGAGCCCAAGAGTTCAAGATTGCAGTGAGCCATGATCACACCATTGCACTCCAGCCTGAGCAACAGAGCAACACCCCTACTCTAAATAAATAAATTGCTCGATAAAGCTCTTAAAAAATATGGCTTTCTGGTCCACACCCAGACCTGTTTACTCAAAACCAGAGGGTAGGGATTATCAACCTCTCCCAAGCAGTTCCCATGTGCCGCACAGGAGGATCACTCATTCGACCCTCCTCCCTCCTTCTATAGCATCGTATAGTCCAGTGCCATCCAGCCATCAGCTTGAGTGAGCCCATCAGCATGGGGCTTTGTGAACATTGTCGTAATTGTACTGTACAGTCTAGACATTTGTAACTAAGAAAAGCACACTTACTAAGGATCTAAGTTTTTGAAACTTTTTGAATATTTTTCCTTTGCTAAGTTTTTTTTTTCTTAACTGTATAACATAAATCTCTTAGAAAATCACACTTAAAATCTAAGATAACTCATTAGGTCCTCTTATGTTTTCTGGGTGCAGAGCTCCAGAGCTGTTTTTTTGAAATACAAGTTATCTGTTGAACTTCAGCACACTTGGCAGAGCACTCTGGGAGGACAGCACGGCCCCCCAAACTCTGAGTCTCACAAGGAGTGAGATCAATTATCAGCGTGCAAGTGGTTCCCCTATAATTCCACTCAGCCCACCAAAGAGGTCACTGCTGACGCCATCCCTGCTACCATGGATGATGCAAAGAATGGTTAGTCATTCCATTGCCTGATGTCATGACCAGTACACAAGAAGCTAGAAAAGAGATAAAGAGAGCAGGGAACCCTCAACTATTTTCCCTGAGAATAACTGGAACAAGGGGTCGGATTACTTCTCTGTTGGCTGTTGAGGATTCACAGTCAGTTGTAACTGTCGATGATCCTCCTATTCCCTGGGACCCTTGCTCAATGACCTTACCATCTGGCTGGGACATACTACCCTGGGGTGAAAGCACATTCTCTTATGACTCACAATGGGAAAAAGGGCTGAGGACTGATTTTTTTTTTTTTCCTGAGATAGCTGAGGAGGTGAGTTCTGCCAGCATCTGAGCTACCCGCTAGGGCAGACAGAATATTTCTAGAGAAAAATGAGCCAATGTATTAACAGATTCCATTGCATTGCAAACCCCACCCCTCCCACTGGGCTATTTGGTATCTCCTGGAATGTGAAGTCCATGGAATGAGAGATTCTCCCCCATGTTCCGGTGTGGCCCCATTTTCTAATAATACCCATCTGTAGTCTTAAACCTTAGGCTGTCCCAAGGGTAGGGTGTCTCAGGGAACCAGTTGGCTCCAGTCACCTTGAAGGATTCACTGTGAGTTCTGGCTGGTTGAGACCCGTTCTCTAAGTTGCAGCTTTGCCTCCGAGCTGCTCCTTTGACTCATCTGCATGATTCTGCAGAGCCAGGGTCCTCCCTGCCTTTTAGCCACATCTGACAATAACCACCCTTACCTTTTTCTACCACTTGAATTGAGACTTCTTTACCCCTGGCCTTGGTTTTCTCCTCATTCCTCTCCAAAATATTCTAGAATGTTAAAAAATGTCAAGGGGTTTTTATCTTAAACAAGGGGCAGTGTTGAAACAATCATATGTCATAGGAACAGGCCTGTCGGAGCTAAAATGAGCCTTATCATATGCCGTCCTGCTTGGGAGCAGCTGAGGATGAGTAACCACTTGACATGTTCCATCAGTCCCCCCACCCCGGTCCCCATCCAAGACAGGCTAGAGCTGTGGCCATGCCAGTGTCCAGTCCTTATGTTTAAAACAGATCAAGCCTCTAAAAAGAGAGACTTTTCTTTTTTGAAATGGAGTTTCGCTCTTATTGCCCAGGCTAGAGTGCAATGGCATGATCTTGGCTCATTGCAACCTCCACCTGCTGGATCCAAGTGATTCTCCTGCCTCAGCCTCCAGGTAGCTGAGATTACAGGCATCTGCCATCATACCTGGCTAATTCTGTATTTTTAGTAGAGACGGGGTTTCTTGATGTTGGTCAGGCTGGGCTCAAACTCCCGACCTCAGGTGCCCACCTCAGCCTCCCAAAGTGTTGGGATTACAGGTGTGAGCCACCACACCCCGCCTCAAAAGAGGGACTTTTAAGTGCTTTTAGACATTTTTTTAAAGTGTGAAGGAGCAGTGTACTTGAAGCTAGTGAACAAGCTTCCTTCCCACTAAACAAGAATAAGCCAAGAATTGTATTAACGGGGATGCAGGCGAGGCGTGAGTAGACAGTGGGACAGACCGCAGATCATGTGCCAGCAAGGACACTTGACTGAGAAAGGAGGGGGCGACGTTCTCTCAGGCACTTAGTGAGTTGGGTGTAAGTGTTAACTATTGGTATCCAAAAAAGCAAATAGAAATCAAAGCAATTCACGTGGAAAGAGCAGAAAAGTGTCCATGGTAATTATGAAGTAGCTGATGGCTCTGGGCACAAAAGTGAGCTGGACACAGTTATGAGCCAGTGTGGTTTGGGTAGCAGAGCTCCTTCAGCAGCTCAGAAGTGCATGAGGAAGCATGCATGTAATGAATCACAATTGATGCACTGCACGAATTATAGGAAGTGAGGAACCAGGGCTAAGCGAGCCTGGGAAGGCTTCGTAGATGGGTGGGATTTTGATTTGTGTAAAGATGGAGGTTGTGAGCAGGAGGAAAGGACACATGAAGGGAGAATGGGCCAGGCACAGTGGCTCGTGTCTGTAATCTCAACACTTTGGGAGACTGAGGTGGGAGGATCACTTGAGGCCAAGAGTTTGGGACCAGCCTGGGTAGCATGGTGAAACCTCATCTCTACTAAAAATGCAAAAGTTAGCCAGGCATGGTGGAGCATGCGTGGAGAACCACTTAAACCCTGGAAGTGGAGGTTGCAGTGAGCTGAGACCATGCCACTGCACTCCAGCCTGGGTGGCAGAGCAAGACTCTGTCTCAAAAAAAAGAAGGCAGAATGAATGGAGCTTGTCTGGGCAGGGAAGAGCCTTGAATGACAAGACAAGTGGTATGTGTTTATGGACAATGGCAAACCTTGGGAGTATGGAAGGCACAGATGCTCTGGCCCTATGGAGGATGGAAGGGAGGAGGAAACACCAGAGGTAGTTCAGAGGATATCGTGATTGTGTAAGTCTCAGACTCTGCGATGATGGCAGCAAGAAGGGAAAGGAAGGGGTTGGGGGGAGGGTGCGGTGAGGGAAGAATTGCTCAGGTTGAGGAACTGACTGGATATAGAGCTCTGCAAAAACCCAGAGATACAAGTGGGGCAAACTACTGAGATTGGCAGGGAGCCTGCCACAGTGTGGAAATGAGAAAAGGGTGAGGGGTTGCTCTGACATCACCATAATGAACCTGTCCAGTCCTCACCAGTCTCTCAGGGGGAGGGAGGTCACAGTGTCACAGGATCCTTAGGGTAGCTCCTTTCCACAGGCATAGTCTAGACAAGTGTGTTAGTCTGGCTGAGTCTGGGGTTTTTATGAGCTCAGAGGGAGGAAGTGCATGCTGACTGGTCCATAGGCAGCCTGAGGCAGGCCTGGAAAAAGCACCATCTGATTGGCCAAAAGGCATCAATGAAGTTCTCACTCTAGGTTGTAGACTCCACTTGGAACAGACAGCCTGGCCCCCAGGATTCAGGCCATCCCTGGCTTGAAGGTGGGGTTTCACCAGGGACCTGCAACTTCCTGCCTAGGAACCTATCTGCCTCCCACTGCCTTCAACATGCCTTCCATGCCACCCAGGCTGTCCACACTGAGGGGCGCCCACAGGCCTGCATTCAGCTGCCCTGAGCACCCCCATCCTCCCTCCCACACTCATGAGCCCCCAAAGTCCAGAGAGGGCTGAGGCAGCAGAGGGCTGAGGCAGCAGGGGGCTGGCTCCCCCATAACTTTGCACTGGAGTGGGCACCAGGAGACAGGAGAAGCCAGGGTGTGGGAGTAGGCACTCTAAGGATCCTGCAGGGGTAGGAGGCTTCCCAGGTCCCTGAGAGTGCAGGGATGCCCAGGTCCAGAGCCACGGATGGGCAGCTGCAGCTGTGCCTGAGAGAACAGGCTCACATCCTGCCAACTTAGTAGGGCACAGGGCTCATGCTTGGATCACCTGTTTCTGGCCCCTGCCAGCTCTACAGAGCACACAGTCCCAGCCATGGCTTCCCCACTGCAGCTGGTGTCCTCACAGCAGCTGCCCCAGATGGACCACTGCTGCCATCAGCAGTTGGCAGGAAGGCAGGTTGAGCCCAGTGTCTCAATCAGAGGACTTTTCAGCAGAGGTAATTGGCAACCCCACTTCCATTGCCTTGATGTCCCTCCCACAGCAGAGAAGCTAATCCTGCCAGGCCTGGTCATGAGTGAGGGCACCTGAAGGGGTGAGGAGTCAGGGGTAATGTTGTGTGGGAGGGGCAGAAGAGAGTACCATACTCAAAGTGACTGCCGAGCCCAGGGCTGTGAGTAGAATGACTGCTTTCAGCCTTTGATAAGCTTCGCTATGAATCCAAAGCAATTACGGATAAATGCCTGTCTTGCGGTGCATCTGCATTAATCACATAGCAAATTATTTGTCTCATATTAGAGAAAGTTTAGCTTTCTTAGAAGCTCGATGGGTGAGAAAGAACCTCCCAGCTGTTAGAGTTTGCTTTTTCACAACTCAGTTTACATCTTCTCTGTATAGTTTCCCAGCTCCTTGAGCCTTGCCTGTGAAGAGGTTGGGAGTCAGGATGGGAGGCCTCGAGCTGCCGTGACCTGCTCCGGCTCTGACTCCGGGTGTGCCCTGCTTGTCTCAGCATGGGTGAGCTGGGCCTTGGAGCATTTTTTGAGGCAGAGAGCAAGACGTTGGCACTGTTGAAAGCTGTACCTCCAAAGAGCAGCCCATTCAAAGACTACAGAGGAAGAAAAGACCACACTCACTACAGTAACAATGCAATTCAGTACCAAGGAATAACTTAACATGAAACATGTCAAATCCATGTAAACAACTGGAAAACACTCCTAAAAAATACAAAAAAAAATTTAAATAAAATCATGTTCTAGATCAGGGAAGTTTGAGGTTATCAACACATCAATTCTTCCTAAGTTAATTTATTAAATTTTACATATTCCCAATAAAATACCAACCATTAAGAAAAAAAATAAAGTAGGCAAGTGGATGCTAAAGTTCTAAATTTATCTAAATTATCTAAAGGATAAATAAGCAAGAGCTGCCAGTTACTAAATAATTATACAACCTCAATAATTAAAATCATGTCGTACTGGCAAGTGAATGAACAAGACAGTAGAACATATTAGAAAGCCAGAAGTCATCCCAGATATATATAAGAATACATGAATTTTGAAACCTGTCATTTAAAGTCATTGAAGAAAAATGGATTGCCAAATAAACATGAGGGCAACTGGGTAACCATATGGAAGAATAAATAAATCATGCCCCACACCAGGAAAAATTTCCAATGGATCAAATATTTAAATAGTTAAATGTGTAGGCCAGGCACAGTGGCTCATGCCTATAATCCCAGCACTTTGGGAGGCCGAGGTGGACAGATCACCTGAGGGCAGGAGTTTGAGGCCAGCCTGGCCAACATGGCAAAACCCCATCTCTACTAAAAATACAAAAATTAGTCAGGTGTGGTGGTGTGTGCCTGTAGCCCCAGCTACTCAGGAGGCTGAGGCAGGAGAATCACTTTAACACAGGAGGCAGAGGTTGCCGTGAGCCGAAATCCCGCCACTGCACTCCAGCCTGGGTGACAGAACAAGACTCCATCTCAAATAAATAAATAAAGAGTTAAATGTTTTCAGAAATGAAACCACAAATACATCATTGTTTGGACAAACCAGTTGTACAAATACATTTTTGAGGCAACTGGAGAAAATTGAATACAAATCAAGTATTAGATGATACCAAATAATATTGTTAATTTTGTCACATATAATAGCATTATAGTTATATAAGGAAATATCCATAATTTTAAAAATGCATATTGAAGTATACAAAGGTAAAATTACTTGATATTTTGGGTATACTTTAAATAATTTTGTAGAGAGAGAGAGAGAGAGGAGATAGAAGAAAGAAGTATGACAAAACCCTGACAGCAGTTGAATTTAGGTGGGGTATATGCCAGTTTATTATAGCATTGTCTCTATTCTGCACAGGCTTCAGTTTTTTTCAAAATCAAAAAAACTGTCTGGTTGCGTGGCTCACGTCTGTAATCCCAGCACGTTGGGAGGCTGAGGTGGGAGGACTGCTCGAGCCCAGGAGTTTAAGACAAGCCTGTGTGACACAGTGAGACTCCATCTCTACCAAAAATTTTAAAAATAGGCCAGGCACTGTGGCTCACGACCGTAATCCCTGCACTTGGGGGGCTAAGGCAAGTGGATCACTTGAGTTCAGGAGTTCAAGACCAGCCTGGCCAATGTGACAGAAGCCCATCTCCACTAAAAATACAAAAATCAACCAAGCATGGTGGCAGATGCCTGTAATCCCAGCAACTCAGGAGGCTAAGGAAGGGGAATTGCTTGAACCCAAGAGGTGGAGGTTGCAGTGGGCTGAGATCACATGACTGCACTCTAGCCTGGGTGACAGAGCAAGACTCCATCTCAAAGTAAATAAATAAATAAAAATTTTTAAAAAACTAATAAATACTAGAAGAAAACAGGAGAATTTCTTCATAGCTTGGATTTGGCAAACCTTTTCACCTGATTTAAAATTCAGAAACCATGAAAGAAAAGATTCACAAAAATCAATTCTCTCTATATATACAAACACATGTATTTATTTATTTACATAAAACATATTTCACAAATATATATATATTTTAAAATACAGATTTTATATATATATATATGTATTTTTTTTAAACCACTTTTCCACTGAGGGGGAAAAAACCCACAAAAGAGAAAAAAAAAAAAACTCTTTACTGCTCACATCACAGAAAATGGCTAATATATTAATATAGACATTTCTGGAAATCCTTTTAAAAAGTTAAAACTATCAAAATAGACAAAAGATCTGAACAGACAGCTCACAAAAAAGAAAAAGGAATGTAAGGATCCTAAAACATATGGAAAGATGCTCAACCTCATTCTTAGTAAGAGGAAAGAAATGTACCATGTCTGGGAACCCTCCGAGTAGCAAAACTCCAGCAGTCGCTCCTGCGCTCTGCTGAGGCTCTGGGGAAATGGGAACCGTGGCTGATGGGAATGTAAAGTGGTGCAATTTGACAGTTTTTGTCAGAATTCTTTCAGATATATTTAGATTCAAGGTGATACAGCTCTATTTGAAAATAGCAAAAAGAACAGAAACTTCAAGGCCCATCCATAGAGGATTGGCTAAGTAAATCATGGAACCTGTGCACAATAAAATACTATGCACCTGTAAGAAAATGAGGCTACTGCCTGCCTGCCTATATGGGAAGATCTCCAAAGCACACTGTTAAGTGTACTTTGCACATTTCTGCTTATATATAAAAGGGAAACTAAATACCTGTTTTTATAAAGTATTTGCTTGCATAAAGAAACTCCATAAGGACAAACAAGAAACAAATACAGTATTCCCTCCTTATCCTGGGGGATACATTTGAAGACCATCAGTGGATTCCTGAAACTGCAGACAGAACCCAATCATATGTATACTGTTTTTTCCCATACTGTACACACATAAACCTATGATAAAGTTTAATTTATAAAACAGGCCAGGTGCAGTGGCTCACGGCTGTAATCCCAGCACTTTGGGAGGCCCAGGTGGGAGGATCGCTTGATCTCAGGGGTTCAAGACCAGCCTGGGCAACATAGCAAGAGTCTAATCTTTGAAACATTTTTTTTTTTTAATTATCTGGGCATGGTGACCCAGCTTCTTTGGATGCTGAAGCAGGAGGATCACTTGAGCCTGGGAGATCAAGGCTGCAGTGAGCTATGACTGCACCACTGCACTCCAGCCTAGGCAACAGGGCAGGACCCCATCAATCAATCAATGAGTAAGTAAGTAAATAAATAAACAAATAAAGGCACAATGAAAGAAGAACAATAAAACCAAATGCAGTGACTCATGCCTGTAATCCCAATACTTTGGGAAGGCCAAGGAGGACAGGTCACTTGAGTCCAGGAGTTTGAGACCAACCTGGCCAACATGCCAAAACACTGTCTCTTACTAAAAATACAAAAAAAAAAAAAAAAAAAAAAAGCCAGGTATGGTGGTGCATGCCTGTAATCCCAGCTACTCAGGTGTCTGAGGCATGAGAATTGCTTGAACCTGGGAGGTGGAGGTTGCAGTGAGCCAAGATTACACCACTGCACTCCAGCCTGGGCAACAGAGCAAAACCCTGTCTCAAAAAAAGAAGAACAATAATTAATAATAAAATCTACTTCTAGTAAGATACTGTAATCAAAGTTGTGTGAATGTGGTGCTTCTCTTTCTCTCAAAATATCTCATTGTACTGCAGCCTTGAAAAGTGCCGTGGAGATAGGGTGACTACTCTCAACGGGCACCTCAGAAATGGGGAAGGGGGCTGGAATATTTCACTGCGAACCTTCTGTCACTTTTTAACTTTATTCAATCACATGAATCAAAAATTACAAATGTAAATTGGATTTTTAAAGACTGTACTGTGGGCTTATTACATAGTCACCTTTTCGGATCAAGTCCGAGCTTTATGTAAGACATCTATTAGCAGCCTAATTTTATATGAACTGAATGCAATTCCAAAAATAACAGTTAGGTCATTTGAAAACATTTGCCTTAGGTGCCCATTAAATGCTCTTTTCAATATCTGTTTTGTTCAGAATGTGGTCTGACCGGCCCCGGGTGAGCAGTTCCATGAAGTAAGATGCTGTGATCACTTTGAGAGGGGAGGGTCCCTCTGCTCATTTCATCACCTTCCTCATGATCCAGCCAGCTTCTTTATTAAATATGAATACCAAGTATGCTTTAAACCTACAGGTGAAGAAATTAGATGAACTGTCTGGCCATAAATTATACCATGATTCTTGGGAGAGTCCCGTAGCCTGGAGCCAGAGCTGTTTCACTGAGGTTGAGACCAAATTTCAAGCATCTGCTCACCAAATGCTTTTCCATTTTTGTTTGAAAGCTTCACATCAGTACGTACAGTATTTTACTTGCTTCACAGCATGTCCCATAGAACTCTTTCTTGGAAATACAAAGATTCCTATTTTTAGTCTTTCAGGAAACAAATTACTAACTTCTCCCCCTGCTTGCCTTTTTCTTCTTTATAAAGAAGAAAGGGTTAGAAATCTTATTTGCATTTTCATTCTCTGTGTTAAGAGGATGAGAGAGGAGGGCAGGGTTTATGGGGCTCTCTCACAGTTTCCCCCACCTAGGACTAAATACCATGTATATCTACAGCTTGTCCTGCTCTGTACTTACTCTTAGTTATCTATGTCCAAAGCAAAACACACCCAGCAAAGGAAAGAGTGCTCAAGTTTCAGTCCTCCGGATGGTAAGTCCTTCACTATCATCTTGATGGGCATGAACTTATTTTAAAATAATTGATATACTTCTCCCTTTCTTTTTTTCGTTTTTTTTGAGATGGAGTTTCACTCTTGTTGCCCAGGCTAGAGTGCAATGGCCTGATCTTGGCTCACTGTAACCTCTGCTCCCAGGTTCGACCGATTCTCCTGCCTCAGCCTCCCAAGTCGCAGGGATTACAGGCATATGCCACCATGTCCGGCTGATTTTTCTATTTTTAGCAGAGACAGGTTTCATCATGTTGACCAGGCTGGTCTCAAACTCCTGACCTCAGGTGATCCAACCACCTTGGCCCCGCAAAGTGCTGGGATTTTAAGTGTGAGATGTGAGCCATCGTGCCCGGCCTCCTTTTTTGTTTTTTGTTTTTTTGAGATGTTGTCTTGGTCTGTTACCAGGCTGGAGTGCCGTGGTGTGATCTCGGCTCACTGCAGCCTCTGCCTCCTGGGTTCAAGCGATTGTCCTGCCTCAGCATCCCGAGTAGCTGGGACTACAGGTGCCCACCACCATGCCTGGCTAATTTTTTGTATTTTAGTAGATGGGGTTTCACCCTGTTGGCCAGGATGGTCTCGATCTTCTGACCTCATGATCCGCCAGCCTCAGCCTCCCAAAGTGCTGGGATTACAGGAGTGAGCCACTGCACCCAGCCACTCTACTTTCTTTTTTAGAAAAATTATGTTTAGTCTTTTTTCATACTTGACCATTTGCATCTTTAAACATAGGTTGCAAAGCCACTTAAAGCTTCAATTTACAAATGCACATGATTCATAGTTTTATAGATTTTCATAGAAGGCCTGACTTCATAAGCATTTACACTAAAAAGTGGAAACATCTGCATTTTCTTTCTTCCCCAAATCATTCCGGCAGTGAACACTTCACCTGCCCAGGTCTTCTATGGAAGAGTGTACGTAATCCCTCTGGGCCTTTGGGGCCTGGGATCCAGGCTGTCCCACAGCAGGGAAGGAAGGGTGAGACAAGGCAGGCTAAGCAAGTGTGGCATGTTGGAAGGTGTACCACGTGCGTTTAAAGGTAAACCCGGTGCACCGTAATGAACCATGGTACACCTTTAAGAACTTGGTACACTTTCCTGAACACTTGAAGTACCAGGAGGGCACCTAATGAACCATCATTAAGTTTCTCCTAAGTCACTGCAAAATATTGAGTTCAGGAGTTTGAGACCAGCCTGGCCAATATGGCGAAATAGTCAAAATAGTCAAAACTCTTTTTTTCATGAAAAGCATTTCTTTTGTAGGTGTTTAGAATTGCTAATAGCTCCATAAATTCTTCAGAATATTGAAATATAACCTAATAATCCAGGGCCCCATGTTTTGAAAGAACACTGCCAAATCTTTCACATAGATACCAAGCCCTGTCTCAACATTTAGCTAAATCGAACTGATAGTGATCCCAACAAGCAATGAACTGGTAAAAAGAGAAACAATTAGAATAATGGACTCAACCATCAACCAAGTGAATAATGATCAAATGGACAAAAGTACAGACAATGGGGAAGAGAAGAACAAGAGAGGGAGAGGAAAGAGGTAACCGGCGCTGAGCAGGAGATGATCCCACATGGTGGCAGAATCAGAAGCCTGCATGGTGTGCAGTGCACTGTTACGGATGTGAATGCCATCAGTCCTTCGAACAACCTTAAAGTCATTGTCATTAGAAGAGGGGACAATGAGCCTGAGTCACATAGCTAGAAAGCACCAGAGCTGGGCTTTGAACTCATGTCTGATGAGCCCAGGCTCTTAACCTCCAGGCTGTTCCTTGCATTTATGATATGACTTCAGTCACCTGTTTCTCTTTGCATCAGAACTGAAAGCCACAGTTTCAATCCTGAAATGGGCCTGTGGCAAGAACCTTGTTCTCTACAGTAGTTGCAGATTGTACCTCAGGCTTAAACCCTTCCCAGAACTGGGGCCAAAAGTGGCTAGATGCTATGGTGAAGGAATATGGATAGTTCAGTTTAAACACATTTCTACTTTTATTTATTTATTTTTGAGACACAGTCTCATTCTGTCGCCCAGGCTGGAGTGCAGTGGTGCAGTCACAGCTCACTGCACCCTCCACCTCCCAGTTTCAAGCAATTCTCATGCCTCAGCCTCCTGAGTAGCTGGGATTACAAGCATGTACCACCATGCGCAGCTAATTTTTGTATTTTTAGTAGAGACGGGGGTTTCACTCTGTTGGTCAGGCTGGTCTCGAACTACCGACCTCGTGATCTGCCCACCTCAGTCTCCTAAATTGCTGGGATTATAGGCATGAACCACTGTGCCAGGCCTCTACTTTTAGAGAAATAATGCATTAATGCCTTATTTTCCCTAATACATGATTTAGAAGCATCTTGTTTATATAGAGTAGCACATTTTAATCTTTATAATTTTCAGCTTCAGCTCTGGGGTTGGGTAAACCTGAGATATACATTGGTTTTAGATTAAAACGTGGCATGTAGCATTTTGGAAAGCAAAGTGAATAAATAGAAATCCAGGGGGAAATTTATTTTCAGTGCTTTGGCTCTAGGAACTTATTTATGCTGGTATCGTTAGCTATTTTTCTTGGATGACCAACGTGTATAATTGCAGTGACATATTTCTGAGATAGCATGAAAACCACAACAAAATACAAACCTTTCAAGTGAGCGCATAAGTTATGTATAATAATGACAGGGAGAAATGGAGTCAGGAAAAGCGGCTTTAAAACCCCACAGATACCAGGGAGTGTCCGTGTATGTGTTTTTATTAGATCTGACTTCTAGAAGTGAGTTGTTCACCAGTGAGTGTGAGAAATAACCCAGAACGTCATAATCACATGTATTGACTACAGTTCAGATCATTTAAGTGGTTCCATAGCATAGGTCCCTTGCAGAGAGCTGTGCGGATGCCACTGTGGAATTTTAGTTAGGATGGTCCTTCAGTCCTTCTACTGGTTCATGGGATTTGTTTGGATATGTTCTCATCACAATGCTACTCCTTCTTTTTTGCATAGGGTCCTTTCGTGCCCCAATATTTCATGTTCTGGGACTAAGAATATTGTAATTTCCTACTCTCTAATAATATATGTATAAAATGCATCAACAAGTGACAAACTTTACTATGTAAATGATGCTGCTGTTTATAAAAAAAAAAAAATGAGTTCTTACAGTGCTGATTTTGCTACTAACAGCACCTTAGCCAAGGTGTGCATTTCTGCATCTGATGTGCAGGAGCAGCATGCCTGGGCTGCACGCTGAATCACCTGGGGAGCTTTCAAAAAATTCCCATGCCTGGGTCCCACGCAGAGATTCTGGTGCCTACCCAGAAATTCTGGTGCCATAGGTCTGGGTGTGGCCAGGGCATGGAAAGGTTAAGGCTCTTTAGGAGGGCCTAACAATGCTCAATGCCAGTTGACAATGACTAAACCAGAGAACTTCTAAAGCCTCCTCCAACCCTAAATTTAATTCTACCAGGAAGTCCCAAAGAAATGTAACTGCCCCTTTGTGATTTCTAGTCTGTGTCATACATAACTAATAGCCAAAATTCACAGTAAAAATTCTTCAGTGATTCATGTAAGGATCTCATGTGGCCGGACATGGTGGCCAATACCTGTAGCCCAAACTATTGGGAGGTTAAAGTGGGGAAATTGCTTGAGCCCAGGAGTTTGAAGATTCAGTGAGTCATGACTGCACCATTGTACTGCAGCCTGGACAACAGAATGAGACCCTGTCTCTTAAGAAAAAAAGAATAAAAAAATCTCATCTAGCCCAAAGCACTAAATAGTAGAGTCCCTCTTTTGCCACATGTAGTGGATTTTATCTGTTCTTTTGTGGGATGCATTTACCAGATTACCCTACTCCTACCTCCAAGTCTTCCTAGGATAGCAAACCAGACAGAAGAGGGCTATCATTAATAATCTCCTACTTAATAGACACTTCACAAACATATTCCACATTTGGTGTAAATTCCACTCACCCTGTGAACCACTACATCTTGTCTATCTAACCATTGGGGAATTGATTTTGTTATTTTTGCTTATCCCTGGAGGACTGAACAAAGTTTCAAAACAGGCCGGGCGTGGTGGCTCACACCTGTAATTCCAGCACTTTGGGAGGCTGAGGCGGGCGAATTACCTGAAGTCAGGAGTTCAAGACCAGCCTGGCTAACATGGTGAAACCTCGTCTCTACTAAAAATACAAAAAATTAGCCAGGAGTGGTGGCACACACCTGTGGTCCCAGCTACTTGGTAGGCTGAGGCACAAAAACCACTTGAACCCAGGAGGCAGAGGTTGCAGTAAGCCGAGATCATGCCGCTGCACTCTAGGTTGGAAGACAGAGTGAGACTCCATCTCAAAAAAGAAAAAAAAAGTTTTAAAACAAAACGCAAGACTGAACAAAAAAAAGTGGAGGGCAAATAAAAGAAAACAACATTCTCGTGATGTTGCATGTGTTCTAAATTTCCTAGTCAAGAGAAGAGAACAGCTGTGATTCTGCGAGTTTGCCTGAAGGTCAAGGTCAGACTTAGGAGTTAAGTGTAGCCCTGGGTGTCAGGCCGAGGTCCCTCGCTCTCATCTCTTATTTGCCCAGACTAGTGATTGCAGAGATGAAATGGTCCTGCTATAGGAAACATTTTTTTTTCTTTGCTGGATCAGCATGATCAAATATTTCTAAAGCTAAACCAAATGACATATTGGATTACCCACACCCTTGCATCAATAAAGAAGAAACAAACTGAACTGCTGCCTGGAAGGAGTGGAGAGAGGCTATTTTGTGCTCTGAAGGATGCCCGAGGCAGCTGTACATAGCATTGTTTTCATAAAACATTGGCTGGGCTGGCCTGAGCATTAGCGCATGTTCCAAATCTATCCCTAGAAGAATGTAGTGAGAATCTTGTTTCAATCTTTTCTTTCTCACTTCACTCTCCTCAACCAGAGTCCGGCATCCACACAGCCACTCTGGCCAAGGTCTGAAAACAGCAGTTTTGAATAAAGCCCAACAGGCTTTTCACATTCTTTCTAAAACGGAATGAAGGCCCTTTGACACCCATTTCCAGGCCCTATTTCCCCACACACCCCAGAGACAGTTGCTGCTGAGTTTTAGAACATATGGATTATCCTTTCCCTGAGGAATCTCCACTGAAACTAGAGATGGCGGAGGGAAAACTGGGGGCAGCTGTGACTGCATGCTGGTATTTGCCACTCAGGTTGGTCATTTCTGTCCACACAGCACAGGCAGCAATCCAGGGATTTTGTGCAAACTTCAGGAATGAAACAGCCTTTCCTGTGTCCCACACCCACAGGTTCAGAACCCACCTGTTAACCCTTCATGTTTTCCTCTCACTAGCCCTATGGGGCTTTTTCCCCTCAATTTTTTTTATTGTGGTGAAATATACCATGAAATTTACTATCTTAACCATTTTAAGTGTGCAGTTTGGTGGTATTAAATATTAGTACATTCACGTTGTACAACCATCCCCATCCATCTCCCAAATTATTCTCATCTTGCAAAACTGAAACTCTGTACATATTAAACTTCCCGGGCCAGGCGAGATGGCTCACACCTTGTAATCCCAGCACTTTGGGAGGCCAAGGTGGGCAGATCACCTGAGGGCGGGAGTTCGAGACCAGCCCAACCAACATGGAGAAACCCCATCTGTACAAAAAATACAAAATTAGCCAAGCATGGTGGCACATGCCTGTAATCCCAGCTGCTCAGGAGGCTGAGGCAGGAGAATCACTTGAACCTGGTAGGCAGGGGTTGCAGTGAGCTGAGATTTCACCATTGCACTCCAGGCTGGGCAACAAGAACAATTCTCCATCTCAAATAAATAAATAAACTTCCCATTCCCCCAGCCCCTGACAACCACTATTCTACTTTCTAGCTCTGTGAATGTCACTACTTTTAGTACCTCATTATGTGGGATCATACAGTATTTTTTTGTTACTGGTTTATTGCACTTAGCATGTTCCATGTTGTAACATGTGCCAGAATTTCCTTCCTTTGTAAGGCCGAATAATATTCCATTGTGTGTAGATTCACCACATTTTGTTGACCCATTCATCCACAAGGGACCCAAGTTGCTTCCACATTTTAGCTATGGTGAATAATGCTAATAGAAACATGAGTACACAAACCAGGATCTGTGAGACTGCTTTTAATTCTGTTGTCAGTAGCCCTGTATTTTGTTTTTGTTTTGTTTTGTTTTATTTTGTTATTTTGAGACGGAGTTTCGCTCTTGTTGCCCAGGCTGGAATGCAATGGCGCAATCTCGGCTCACTGCAACCTCCACCTCCGGGGTTCAAGCGATTCTCCTGCCTCAGCCTCCAGAGTAGCTGGGATTACAGGCACGTGCCACCACACCTAACTTTGTATTTTTATTAGAGACGGGGTTTCTCCATGTTGGTCAGGCTGGTCTTGAACTCCCAACCTCAGGTGATCCACCCACCTCAGCCTCCCAAAGTGCTGGGATTACAGGTTGAGCCACTGCGCCCGACCTAGCCCTGTTGTTTTAACCTCGCTGTACTAGCAGTGGCCAGAGCTGTGAGTTACCCCAAGTTACAGGCTGCGAATCCATAAGGGTCCACAGCAACTTCAGTCCTTGCCTCCTAAGAAGAAATAATTCAGTTGAGGGGCATCAAGCAGAAAGAGACTGAGACAAGGTTCAGAGCAGGAGTGGAAGTTGATTTTGAAAGGCTTTGGGCCTGGCTTGGTGGTTCACGCCTGTAATCCCAGCACTTTGGAAGTCCGGGGCTGGCGTATCGCTTGAGGTCAGGAGTTGGAGACCAGCCTGACCAACATGGAGAAACCCTCTCTCTACTAAAATACAAAAATTAGCTGGGCGTGGTGGTGGGCACCTGTAATCCCAGCTACTCGGAGGCTGACGCAGGAGAATCGCTTGAACCCAGGAGGCAGAGGTTGCAGTGAGCCAAGATCGTCACTCCTCTCCAGCCTGGGTGACAGACCGAGACTCCCTGTCAAAATAATAATTATAATAATAACAAAAGGCTTTAGAACAGGGAAGAACCTTTGGAAGAGATCCCGGTGAGCGCATGAAGAGATAAAAAGAGAGGCGTTTAACCTTAATCTCGGGACTTTATAAGGTGGCCGTCTCTCCCACGATGCTTCCCTGAGGGCGGGCTTTCTGCATGCGCAGGAAGTGAGCGGTGCGCGCATGCGCAGCTGAGGCTTGCTTCCGTTTTCCGGTTGCTGTGCCCAGCGCTTGATTCTTCGCCATTTTTTTTCTTAACCTGTATGCCCAAAATGTTGCTTCTCCCAGGTGTATGCATTCACTTAACACTTTCGATGTTAACAGGTATGCATCATTGGTAGCCTGTCTCTCCCTGGATGCCGAATTGCCGTTTATTAGAGAGGCGGTGTGATCATTGCTGAACCATCACCAGACATTCCTGGTGGGTGGCGGGGGAGCCCTCTCCTGCCCTGCCCATGCCTAACTCTGTAGCAGCTAGAAGTCAAGTCTCCTCATCGCAGAAATGGGGACGGTAAACACTTCACTTCATGCCAGCAGGATCACACAAAGCTCCCTTGATTAAAACCCTTTGTAAGTTATCAAACACTTCACCAGTGTCCATTTATGCAGTGTGAAGATTAAACAAGATACGGAAAGCATTCTGCATGCAGTGAAATGCTGTACAAATGGACAGTATAGTGTTACTCATTTATGCTACCATGGGATGGGTTCTGTACTTGGCCCTGGGTAGTAACTTGGTTTCCATAAATGAGAAGGTAACCAAAGGGAGGTGCAGGAGGGGATGGGGTCCTCCCTCTAGCCCAATGCCCAATGGGCTACACCGTCATACTCCGTGAGTTGTGGCATCATCCCCCATCCCAAAACTTTCCAAACCTCTTAATTGCTCTATTGCTGGATGGCTTACTGAAATGCTCTTCACGTGATCTCTGTGGGCAAAGGGAAATCTTTTTTTTTCTTTTAGAGACACAGCCTCACTCTATTGCCCAAGCTGGAGTGCAGTAGCATGATCATGGCTCACTGCAGCCTTGAACTCCTGGGCATCAGTGAACTTTCTGCCACTGCCTCCCAAGTAGCTGGGACTGCAGGTGCATGCCACCATGCCCAGCTCATTTATTAAAAATGTTTATGGACATGGGGTCTCACTGTCTTGCCCAGGCTGGTCTCAAACTTCTGGCCTCGGGTGATCCTCCCACCTTGGCCCCCCAAAGCTTTGGGATTACAGGCATGAGCCACTGCGCCCAACCGGGAAAGGAATTTTTAAAGGACAAATTATGATGGTGCATAGCTACAGAGCCCCCTAGGCACAGCTCTCCCTGGAGAAGGAATCCTCATGAAGGAGAAGAGACATGCAGTGCTTCCTGTGGTCTCATATGTGACTCCTGCTTACATGCACACAGGCTAGCCTCATCATGCATGACCATAAAGACATTTTGGATAACATTGCAGAAAAGAAAGTGTTGGGACTGGTCTCTGCAGAGACAGCAAGCTGTCCTAGCTGTCCTGGGAATGATGGGGCCACAGACTATGTGGCCAAGAGCAGGCAGAGCAACTACTGTTTCCCTACAGCCACATGTGGAATGGGTCACTTCATCAGCTCACCACACTGCTGGCCTGGCACCTGCGTCCTACGGTGAGGGCATGGGAGGTAAAATGCGATCACAGATCCACTGGGTCCTGAAGACTGCGTTGCATGTTTGGGGGATATGGAGCCGGCTCACTGGGCTGGAAGCAGAGGGGAGGCACTGATGCTAGAGACTTTCCCTTGGGCCGTATGTATTTTTGTCTTGAAAGATGAGTTGTAAAGGTTTGCCTGCCCAAAAGCTATTTTGTTTCATATTTACATTTTTAGTCCTTTCTCCATCAAGAAAATGATCAGCAAAGTGAATGGAATTTGTTTTCTTTGCTGCCATTGCTCATGTCTTCCCATTTTACCATCCTTTGTAAATAACAGTGTTGTTGCTGTCAGAGCGCTTCTCCCTCACTGGGCGCGTGCCTTTCTGCACTGTGGCCAGCTGACCATAGCCTGTCTTCACGCCGCGATCCATACCTAGCAAAACCATGCTACCTCTGAGGGTGCCGGGTAGGGCTCGGTTCTCACCTTGACAAACTCACCAGAATAAAGCCTACCTGCTCACCCCCCATCCTCATCTCATTTCCCAGCTTCTTGAGGCTTCCATCCATGCCCACAGAGGCAGGACTGCTAGAGCCCCACTCATGAGAATTGCAGGTTCCATAGAGGAAACCAATCTAGCTTGGACTGCAGGTTCCTGGATTTGCAGATGTAGAGTGGTGGAGGCCTAACCAAGAACAGGAAACAGGAGATGTAACGGAACCCCCATCCCAGGACCAGCATCTCTTCCCCTCCCTTTCAGGGGGTCTTTATCTTCCTGAACTTCTCAGTGTATGAAACACAGCAGGGGCTGGGGAACTGTACAACCAAGAGGTGTGTGTGTTTCAAGTATTTTTTTAGAGCAGTTTCAGGTTCAAAATTGAACAGAAGTCAGGCGCAGTGGCTTACACCTGTAATCCCAACACTTTGGGAGGCTGAGGCAGGCTGATTGCTTGAGCCCAGGAGTTCAAGACCAGCCTAGGAAATATGGCGAAACTCTGTCTATACTAAAAATACAAAAATTAGCATCCCTGTAGTTCCAGCTACTCGGGAGGCTGAGGTGGGAGGGTCAGCTGTGCCCAGGAGGCAAAGGTTGCAGTGAGCTGAGATTGCACCACTGCACTCCAGCTTGGGTGAAAGAGCGAGACCCTGTTTCGAAAAAAGAAAAAATTAAGAAGAAGATACAGAGACCTCCCATAAACTCTCTGCCTCCCATTTGCATGCCTCGCCCATTATCACCCCCACTATCAACATTCCCCACTAGAGTGGCACAGATGCTACAATCAATGAGCCTGCATTGACACATCATTATCACCCAGAGTCCATAGTTTAATTAGGGTTTACCCTTGGTATATATTCTGTGGATTTGAACAAATATATAATGATAATATCTGTTGATACACAGGTTGAGTATCTCTTATCCAAAATGGTTGGGATCTAGAAGTGTTTGAGATCTCAGAATTTTTTTTTTAATTTTGAAATATTTGCATGTACATAATGAGATATCTTGGGGACGGGACCCATGTCTAAACACAGAATTCTTTTATGTTTCATGTATATCTTATATACATGGCCTGAAGGTAATTTTATATAATATTTTAAATAATTTTGTGTAAGGAGCAAAGTTTGTGTACATTGAACGATCAGAAAGCAAAAGTGTTGCTGTCTCATGTCAAGGGTCAAGAAGTTTGGTGTTTTGGAGCTGGACCAATTTTGGATTTTCTGACTAGGGATGTTCAACCTGTAGTACACCACGGGGTATTTTCACCACCTTAAAAAATTTGCTATGCTCCACCTTTGTTTTCCTCTCTCCCCTCCCAACCCCAGGGAACCACTGATCATCTTACTGTCTCCATAGTTTTGCCAAGTTTCTTAGAATTGGATGTAAATTAAGAATAAAAGGGCTTTTCTCAGTCTCCAAGGATGAGGCTTGGGCTCAGTCCATTTAACAGTATTATTGTCCTTTTGAGATATTACAGAATTGATTTACTGACTATTTCTTAATATGTGTATGGTGTTAAATATTCTTAATAAGTTTTGGCACATTGTCCAAAATATGACAATGCCAATTTGGGAAGTTCTATAGTTCTTTTCCTTAGAAGGTTTGAATTAGAGGTGAATTGCCCAAGCGTTGAGAAGGAGGCCGGGAGGCAGGGAGTGGAAGGCATTTGATGTATTTGGCTTTTGATAACCACCCTGCTCAAGTCTGAGTGAAGACCATCTAAGGACTTGAGTCTGACAGATCAGCAAGCGGGGGCCCCATGCATGGATTTCCCTTGGTCTGGAATCTTCCTGATGGGCAGGAAGAGTAAGAAATCCCCTTGAGTCCCCAGTTGAAATACCTGGGGAAGTTTAGTGACACCAGCCTATATCCTTCATGTGAAGGTCTGAGAGTGAGTTTCAGCTGCTTAACAGTTAACTTACCTGTTGGCTACTGTCGGAGCCTGCAGGGGGCCATGGGACAGGTTCCGTGTCTGGCTTCTACTTTTATAATAGTGGAAAATTTGAATGAAGTATTGTGTTGTAATATGATATCACTATAAAATGACAGACTCTATCTCTTTTTTTTTCAACAAGTTTTTTCTAACTATACAAATATCAATGTGGCTACTATCAAAAAATTTTAAATATAGCACAGAGGTTAGGGCCACAATCTGCAAGGTAATATTTAAACCTGGATCACCATATTTGATAGCCTTCAATGTGACCTCGAATATCCAAAGTCCTGCTTTTGTTTAAAACTTCACTTCAACAATTCAATACATTAGAATTCTAGAAACTTTTTTTCCTTTAAATTTGAAAACTGAGTTGAAATTGAACTTATTTCCACCACCATTTTACTAGCCTTAAAGAATGAGATAGAACATTAGTCACTAGAATGAACTTTAATCTAGGCCTTGGTCATGAAGTAAATATTTAGATAAATGATTTCAATTTTGTTTAGACTCAGTGTAATTATAGTCACACAGATTTTGCTTGAAAATCAACTAGGCAGGGCCAGGCGCAGTAGCTCACACCTGTAATCCCAGCACTTTGGGAGGCCAAGGCGAGTAGATAATGAGGTCAGGAGCTTGAGACCAGCCTGGCCAACATGGTGAAACCCCATCTCTACTACAAATACAAAAATTAGCCAGGCGTGCTGGTGGGCACCTGAAATCCCAGCTACTCAGGAGGCTGAGCCAGGAGAATCGCTTGAACCCAGAAGGCAGAGGTTGCAGTGAGCTGAGATCACACCACTGCACTCTAGCCTGGGGACAGAGCAGACAGCAAGACTCCATCTAAAAAAAAAAAAAAGAAAAGAAAAGAAAAAATCCACTAAGCTTCCTTTCCCCCAAGAGAATATTTTACATAACGAAGTTCACTGTACATGTTTTAATATTAATTCTTTATGCTTATTTACTGTTAATTTGGATCAAATATTGGGTCTGGCAAAATGCTCCCCCCAACTTTCTGTCAGAGACCTTGCAGCAATGGACGCCCTGATGTGGAAACCTCCATTACGGGGATCTCACTGTTAACTGGAAGAATCACAGCCGCAGGAACTGAATGGCGCCTGGGCGATTTGGGTAAAATTTTAAACATAAATGAGAAACCAACATGTATTCAGCTTTCATGAAGTTGTGTGCTTTTAGGAGTCTCTTCTTGCTCCTTGTCTTGTGAAATATCAAAGTGGCTTTATTTTATTCAGAAATAGGTAACATGTTAGAAAACAGAATATACACATATTATACTTAGACACTTAAAAACAGTGACACTGTTTCAGAGAAGTCTCCTTTTTTTCTTTCTTTTTTTGAGACAGAGTATCACTCTGTTGCCCAGGCTGGAGGGCAGTGGCAACATCTCGGCTCACTGCAACCTTTGCTTCTTGGGTTCAAGCAGTTCTCCCACCTCAGCCTCCCAAGCAGCTGGGATTATAGGCATACAGCACCACGCCTGGCTAATTGTTTGTATTCTTACTAGAGATGGGGTTTCACCATGTTGGCCAGGCTGGTCTTGAACTCCTGACCTCAAGTGATCCACCCACCTTGGCCTCCCAAAGTTCTGGGATTACAGGCGTGAGCCACGGTGCCTGGTCCAGAGAAACCTCTTTACATCCCATGAGCATTAGAGCAGTACCTAGGACCATGTAAGATACCAGCAGTGGTAAATGACTGGCAGGCTCTTTGCTCATCTCCTTCCTGAGCCAGGAACAGACAGGCATCAGCCCTCACCCAAGGCACTTGGATCTTCCCTTTGCAGTGTGCCAAGATCCCTTCAAAGCATGGAACTTCATGCAGCAAGGCCGATGACCTAAGCTGGCATGAGTCCTGTCTGCTGTCCTGGTGTATCCTATAGCACCTAATGTGCTGGAAGCGCTCATGTATTTAGAAACATGATTAGTTCTTATGATGTCAGTTTTTAAAAAAAAGATGCAGGGTGCAGAGGAGGAGAATCAGGGAGGTATTATTGCTTTGTCAGAGGTGAGAGTCTGAATAAACTGTTCACACAGTTACAATGTTCGTATACAAAATTATTAACATGGCACAGGATTGCATCAGGTTTTATAGAGAGACCTATTACTTCTTTATAAGACTGCCTCACTTTTATATCTGTCAATATATTAGCTTATAATACAGACAATTGAAAATAGCAAAAGCCCTTTTATTTCACTGATAATAAAGCCTCTTAGTTTGGATTCCCTGGGTTTTGATTCCATGGCCCACAGTCATTTTATTCAACAGGGTCTTTTTGAGGGCACAGGGTGGAAAGTTCTGGACCTGGACCTGCCTGGAAGGTCAAGGTGAGAATGACAGATAAGGAGCTGAAGAGAGAAACCAGCAATGCAAAATCACCAGCACTTCCAGAGTATTCGAGATTTCATGCACGTAAACACATTTCACTTCACATACATTAAAGGAAAAGGCCAGTGAGTGTGTAAAACATTATTCTTTTATTTGGTTATTAGTAGAACATAAGTCCTTGTGGGCAGGGACTGTATCCACAGCCCCAGAACCAGAGTTGGGCTATTGGGTACTCCATAAATATTTGTTGAGTGAATGAATGAAATAATTTGCTAACATTTAGTTTCTTGCACATCTTGAAGATATTAAAACTACTTTAAACAAAGGTGTCCTTGCTTCAGGGTTTCTGTTGGGAATGTTTCCTAAAATTGGCTTTGGGAAATGCATTGATTCTTTCCTAGCACTAGGGGGCGGTATAGTGCAGTTAAGGAATCAAGTTTTTAAATTTTTTCAAAGAGGGGTTTGTACTTCAGCTGATACTTAGATGTGGATAACCACGACCAAGTTAAATCAGCACTACAGGATGAGGTTTAAAGCTACATCAGCATATTTCAAGCTTAACACAAGCATGTGTCCAGGTTAAAAACAATATCCATAAATACAGCCTGCTTAAAAATAAATCATGTAAACAGGTTGCAAATGATGATTGAATCTTTCATCATTTTAGGATCACTTTCTGCCACCCAACCAGCTGCCGTATGTGATCTAACAGCCAGAAGGTGTACACGTTAAAGTGAACAAATACTCTTTTTTCCTTCAGAAGAGGAAAAGATCAGATAAAAATCTATCATTCCATCCGTGTAGTTGACACTGTTTTAACAGCGGGGGAAAATGCAGGTGTTCTCGTTCTGCTGCAGAGACAGTGACTAAATACATACCGTCAAGGCTGAGTGTCAGGGGCTGGCCCGGTACAATCCAGCATGTGAATAGCTCTTTTGTGCTGGGAACCTGTTGGGCAGCCTTGCCTCACATGGGAGTGCCCACGGGACGGGAGGTCTGGTCATATCTTTATTATTAAGTAGAGAGTCCCAGGGGCTGAAAGGGAGGAATTTTCCTTTATAACATTATGTTTAAAGAGAACAAACAATATTAGTCTGGTTGACATTGCCCATTATGTGAGAAGTTAATGTATTCTTTTATTACTATCTTCAGTTTGCAGTTCCTGAGGTCTTGAGGTTTGGCTGTGAAAGAACATCCAGGTAGATCCAGGTTTCTAGGCAACTCCAGACCCCTCTTCCAGGAGTCTTGATTGACAAGCTTGCTGCTAAATTGTCTCACCTTCTTTTCTTGCCTGGTCTCTGTGGAAGTTCCAGTTAGGAATCAAACAGCCCCAAAAGCCGGCAGCTGAAGAGGAAAGGGGAATACAGTGGTGCGTCAGTGCTGTCTCACTTGGCCTTAAACAGTAGGAAATCAGCTGCTTGTACTAAAATAAACAAATTCCCACCAGTTCCATGGTTGCACGCTGCAGGGGACATGCAAGGGGACTGGGGAAGTCCCCACAGTTTCTGGGGGTCACAGTGGGCCCAGAGCCACTCTCCTCCCCTCCAGATTCTGGCCATACTGTTGGCCAGCTGTAGATCCTCTCCTACTTTACCTAAGTTAGAGGAGACAAAGGTGAGTGCAAGCTGAGTGCTTCAGTAACCAGGCTGTGCAGGCCACCATGTGATAGGGCGGCTTGGGGTTGAGGCTACTTTTTAAAACTCTGCTTCCCGATGCTGCTTTCCACAGCATCGGGAAGCCTGGAGGACAGGCTTTTGGTGTTGAGTATCTCATATCCTTGTTATTTTTCCCTTTGCTGTGAATATCTAGACAGGAATTTCTGTTAACCTCTTATGAATCAAAAAGTGACGGAGGCACCTCAATTGACTTAAAGGTTTATTTTGCCAACATTGAGGATTCATCTGGGGAAAAAGAGACACAAGTCCCAGCTGGATCTATGTCCTGTGCTTCTTCCAAACAGGGTTTGAGGACTTCAGAATTTAAAGGACAAGGAAAAAAGGGGGATGGGGGAGGTAGGCAGTGAGGCAAGTGGTCACGTTCTTGGGAGGCTCTGGTGAACACTCCGTGAATCTATATTGTACATATGAAAACAAAGGAGGGGAAAGTCAATTACACATTTGTCTCTTGCACAGTAGATCTACATTTTAAATAAAGTACTGTAAGCCTGTGAGGTCACAGCTTTGGGAACAAAAGGAAAGCAGTTTTTGTGTGACTCGGTTCCTAAGCTTCACTTTCCCTTAGGCATCGTGAGTTTGGGGATCCCAAGATTGGTTTCCTTTCACACTCTATTAGGGAATTCTCTAGGCACTATTTTGATCTGGTAAATGCTGGATTAGTGTAAACTAAAAATCAATCTGCTATTTACATCCCCAACACAATGGCTCTTACTAGGCAACCATTTTTCATAAGTCTTGTTTCAGACATCCCAAACTCCATTCCCCAGAGAAGCAGAGAACGGGTGCTGTATGTTAACTGCTGGGTGTCTGAGAAATTGCACAGGAACTGTCTTAACGTGAAGAGTCCACACTGGACACTGTCACAAAGGGCAGAGTGAAGTGATGAAGCGTCAGATGCGTCTGTTTGCTGGTGGCACGTGTTTCCGCTGTGCTATATTTGACCCTGCACAGGACGCTACACTAGTGGTTTGGTGACTGTTCTCCTGCACATAGTGCTGGCTCATGCTCCCCGACCCCTTCTAATTTTGCTGTGGTTCAGCAGTTCCAGTCCACTGTTGACACTTGAAATGCTGGTAGTATCCAAAACTCCACTGAGACACAGGAAATTCTGGTGAGCTAGTGGCTGGAATGCCTTCTGAATGACAAAGGGGCCGCGTGGCTAAAAGCTGAAGGAAATGTGCGCGAAGATGAATGTGCTGTAATTAATCACCGGAGATCTGTTCTCTTCCTCCTATGCACAGCACAGTGCAGGGGCCGGGGCGGGGCGGGGTGGGGGGGTGGGGGGGGCGGGGAAGCTTCTCTGAGCCCAGACCTTCCTAGAGGTAACAATAGTGAATGCTGGTCATCAGGCGTAGCTTGACCAACAACTCTGCCTCCTTAGTTGGAAATACAGACGTCCACTTTTCGCTGGTGTGTCATTATTTTCTGGAATGCTAAGAACTGTTCCCCTGACCTGTGGCTCCTTCTTAAGCATCCAGGGTATGCAGTCTATTTGCAGGTTCCTATTTGAAGTCAGGGAGCCTCAGAGAATCATATGTGTGCCAAATCAGTTCCTGCAAAGATGGACTTTCTGGGAGTCCTCTGATGAGGTTGGGACAAGGCAAAGAGGAGGAGTTTCCCTGTACAGGCCGAGCAAGCTCCAGACCCCTGCTGAAGTTCAGCTTGCTTCAGCTCTGGAAGCTGGACCCTGTGGCTGGAGTCTGGCCAGCTGCAGGGACAAGTTTCTATTATTATGTAAATGGAGTCACAGCGCCGCCTTGGAGGCATTTTTTTTTTGGCACAGAGTAACCCTTTGTCTGCCAAAAGGTAGCCTTTCCCTTTGCTTCAAGCCTGGAGTGTGCAGTTTGCAGTGGTGGCCTGTGAGCAGCCAGTCAACCTGCAGATTGCCTTATTAGGCAGAGTGCAGAGGCTGGCGGCTGGGAACTGGCTGGCAGAGGCGGTGGCAGTGAGTTTGTGTCCTGTACGAAGCCGGAGAACCTGAGCCCTGGAGACGTGGCCTAGTACTGTTCTATTAATGACAGTGCTCCATGATGACAGGAATACACTCTCTCCTTGGCAGACGTACTTGATGGGATGGTTGGAAAACAGAATTTTGTAGGGGAGGTGACTGCCCGAAGGACAGAATGGTAAGGGGCTTTCTTCACGCGTAGCTTGTGCTGTTCAGTCCTGTATCAGGGCTTATTCTACAGAGTATGGACTTTATTAGGAATTTTTTTTTAACTTTTAAGTTCAGGAGTACATGTGCAGATTCGTTATATAGGTAAACACGTGTTAATGGGGTTTGTTGTACAGATTATTTCATCACCCAGGCATTAAGCCCAGTCCCCATTCATTATTCTTTGTGATCCTCTCCCTCCTCCCACCCTCCACCCTCCAAAAGGCCCCAGTGTGTGTTGTTCCCCTTTTTGTGTCCATGTGTTCTCATCATTTTAGCTCCCACTTATAAGTAAGAACATGCGGTATTTGGTTTTCTGTTCCTGCGTTAGTTTGTTAAGGATAATGGCCTCCTGCCTTATCCATGCCCCTGCAGGGGACATGAGCTCATTCTTTTTTATAGCTGCATAGTATTCCATATCAGGAAATGTTGAATGTTTTCCTTTTACTCCAAGATGTTTTTTGGCCTCTCAGAATCTTGTTTATGTTTTATAGTAAGCTTTGTTGAATGATGGCATCGTGTGTGTAGCAGGAAAATATCACCAGTCAATAAGGTGGTACAGCAGAGTTTTAGGAGCCAGGGGACCTGTGTTCCAGGGCTGCCACAGCTGGGCTAAGTGGGTAAGTCATTTGCACTGGGGAGGTGACTTCCCCAAGGACAGGGTGGTATCGCTCACTTATCTAGGGCTTAGTGGGTGATCACTAGTGAATCTGTGATCACTATACATTAAATGTATCCAAACGTCACTGTGTACCCCATAAATATGTACATTTATTATTTGTCAATTAAAATGAAATAAAAATGTAGAGCAGGCTGAATGCACCCAGTGACCGCCCATGCTACATTTCTCCCCTCAAACTGCATGAACCAGCCTCTCCTCTCCTTTGTGTTCTCCTCCGTAAAGCTGTTTAACGAGTGTATGTGGTTCATAGCCACAGCCGAGCACCCACAGGACCGTTTCCCTCATGGAACCTGTAAGGCTGAATCCATCTTTTCTCTTTTGAGCTTCTTCCAAACTTGCTGCAATCGCTGAAAGTTAGTGAAGAAGGCACTTTCCTGCACTGAAATGTTCGTTCCGATGCCTCGGGCTTTATGGATTATGGCTCAGGGACCAAAGCTGTACTCGAGGCAAGTGAACACCTGGAGGAGCCTGCGCCCCAGATGCAGCAGTGACCAGGCTCAGAGTGCTCAGCATCACATCCCCTGTCCAAGCGCCTTCTCATTCATTGAGCTGGGGCGTGGACAGCCTGCCGAGAAGGCAGATACAAACCGCGGCTCATGCTGACTGCCTGACTGCGGGACGTGGGCTCCAGCTCTCCTCTCCCTCCAGAGATCTTGGGGCAACAGGGCTCATAAGCGGCTGCATGAGAACAGGGACAGCTCCTGCTGCTGGAGTCAGACTCGGAGCACATGTGTATGTGTGTGTGTGTTTGTGTGTATGAGTGTGTGTGCACATGCATGTGTGCCTGCATGCATGTGTGTGTGTATTTTTAGCACAGTTGGGAGATGATGTCT
The DNA here is from genome assembly GCF_009761245.1 of Sapajus apella. Lineage (NCBI taxonomy): Eukaryota > Metazoa > Chordata > Mammalia > Primates > Cebidae > Sapajus > Sapajus apella. The sequence continues at coordinate 77,400 of NW_022437147.1, read as the reverse complement.
GAGGTCCTGCTGGCTCTACTCTGCTAGTGTCCCTTTTGAACATGGAGCGGTGTCCCCGTCATCTTTACTTCATTGCTTATATCTGTTGCTTATTGTTCAGGGAAAGCACAGATTCACTTTTCTCCTCCTGTTAAAGAAATGCCTTTGGCTGGGCATGGTGGCTCGTGCCTGCCATCCCAGCACTTTGTGAGAATGAGGTGGAAGGATTCCTTAAGGCCAGGAGTTCAAGGCTAGCCTGGGCAACATAGCGAGGCTCCTGTCTCTATAAAGAATAGGCTAGGCATGGTGACACACTCCTGTAATCTCTGCACTTTGGGAGGCCAAGCCAGGCAGATCACTTGAGCTCAGAAATTTGAGACCAGCCTGGCCAACATTGCAAAGCTCTGTCTCTACAAAAAAATACAAAAATTAGCCAGGTATGGTAGCACATGCCTGTGGTCCCAGCTGAGGTGGGAGGGTCGCTTGAGCTTGGGAGATCAACGGTACAATGTGTTGTGATCATGCCATTGCACTCCAGCCTGGGCAACAGAAGGAGACCCTGTCTCAAAAAAAAAACAAAGAAGAGAAAATTAGCTGGGCATGGTGGTGTGCAGTCCCAGATACCTGTAGTCCCTCTGTACTCAGGAGGCAGAGGCGGGAGGAATTGGCTTGAGCCCAGTAGGTCAAGGCTGCAGTGAGCTGTGATTGTGTCACTGCACTGCAGCTTGGGCAACAGAGCCAGACCGTCTTAAAAAATAAAAAATAACGCATGGAAAACAAGGATGACATTGGGGATGGCGGGTTGATGAACTTTTCTTGCATTTTCATACTGATTATTGTTGCTGAGTTTGTCATTGTTGGTATTTTATTAAGAATCCCTTCTGAGAACAAGGAGAGCCAGAAATTACTTGATTCGAAACTCTTCCCTTCAAATTGTTCAAGTATAGCTCTAGAACAGCTATGATCCATCAGGTATCACAGGCATTTTATATATGTACTTATCTGCCATCTGGACTTTTAGACTCATAAGGAATTCTCATCTCTGATGAGTCAGTGTTTCATTGCTTTCAGTTCATGTGAAAACCATCAAGTAGTGAGTGTTGAATGACTGGATTGGCAGAGCCTCCTCTGCCCTCCCTGGCTGATTGTAATCAAGTCAGCTCCTGCCTCTGCCTGAGGTCTTCTTCTCAGTGAGAGGAGAGGTGTGGAGCCTACGGCTCTGAAGGTGTGGCACGCTGCCCCTTATGACGTCCCAGGATGCAGCTGCAGACACCATACAGTGAACATCTAGGTTTACTATTACTGTTATTATTATTATTTTTAGAGACAGAGTCTCACTCTGTCACCCAGGCTGGAGTGCAGTAGCATAATCAAAGCTCACTGCAGTCTCAAATTTCAGGGCTCAAGTAATCCTACCCTCTCAGCCTTCTGAAGAGCTAGGACTACACCATCATGCCTGGCTAAGTTTTAAATTTTTTTTGTAGAGACAGGGTCTTGCTGTGTTGCCCAGGCAGGTCTCTAACTCCTTGTATCAAACAGTCCTCCTTCCTCAGCCTCTCAAAGTGCTGGGATTGTAGGTGTGAGCCACCATTCCCGGGAACAGCTGGGCTTACATTTATTTGTCACATCATTGTTTAAGAGCCTTTTGTGGGTTGAGACTTTGAACAGGTCAGAATCATCCTTGGCATCTCCTGGCCTCCCTCGAGTGGCGGGCGGCCATGTGCCCCTCACAAGAGCTGTTCTCCAGGTGCTCAGCATGTGCCTGCATTTTATGTCAGCTGTGATTTGCCTTCAGTGGACATTTTATTGTATATTGTGCTGAAATCTACATAGCATGACATTTACCATTTCAGCCATGTTTAAGTGAACAGTTAGGGGCATGCAGGTGCATTCACTAACAGCGTGTGCGCCCATCACCACCATCCCTCTCCAGAACTTTCTCATCTTTCCAAACTGAAACTCTATACCTCTTCAGCGACTCCCCAATTTTCCCTCTGCCCAGCCCCTGATAACCAGCTTTCTACTATCTGTCTCTGAGTGTGACCATTCTAAAAACCTCATATAAGTAGGATTGTACAGTATTTGTCCTTTGGTGACTGGCTGATTTCCCTTAGCATAATGTCTTCAAGATTCATCTACATCGTCGCAAGCATGAGAATTTCCTTCCTTTTAAGACTGAATAATATTCCATCGTATGTATATTTCAGTGTGTAATTTAAACATAGTACTGACCTATGTCTTTCTTTTCTGGGAACCAGCTGACCATTCTCTCTTCCTCTGAGGCATCTGGACTTTTCTTCCCAAGAATCATTAGCTATAGATTCAGAATGAACCAGAAACTAAAATGGAGATAATTTCATTTCAAATGTTAACATTACGCTTTGGAACATTTACTTTAAGGATAAGCCTTTTTGGTGATTGCAATAAGCTTTTCTTTAAAAAAGAATTCTTAGGTTTAGAAAGGCTGGCACGGTTTTCTTTCAACACATCTGATAACGAAAAAAATAGCTGTGATTGTAATATTTCTTATTGAATGTACTTTTACCTTTTCATCTCTACCTGCATGGTCTGTTTTAAATTACCTTATGCAGTGATGCAAGGCAGCATTTTATTTGCAGTCTTGTCCAAGATATTGCCACTAACCAAATTCACAGAGCCTTTCGCAGCACATGCAGGAGGAGAATTAGACTAAAATGAGGAATTTGGAAAGTCTGACCGACCAGTGAGATGTAATCAAAGGGAAATGAAAGGGCCTCAGTGGACTTTCCCAGGCGAGTGCCTCAGGTCAGGCAGCTCTGCCTTAGATTAAGAATCTGCACACATAAAGAAAATCCACCAAAGAAAATGAGAATACCATTTATGGCTATTGCTAGCATACAAAATGCTCCTTCATCAGGCTATAAAAATATATCCTTCACTTTGGAATTTCAGTCCAGCCGTTGTCATTAGTAGCTTATAGATTTCATTAAAATTTCGAGAGCACTTCTTGATTTTGGAAATGTATTGGTAACTCAAATCAGTATGTATTTAGACAACTGTTAGTCATGATATAACACTCCCCCATACTGTCCATTTAAATTCCAGCTTATGGTTGGCTCAGTGTCTCATGCCCGTAATCTCAGCACTTCGGAAGGCCAAGGTGGAAGAATCACTTGAGGCCAGGAGTTTGAGACCAGCCTGGGCAACATGGCAAGATCCTGTCTCTACACATTTTAAAAAATAAGCCAGGTGTGGTCCCAGCTACTCGAGAGGGTAGGAGGATGGCTTGAGCCCAAGAGTTGAGGCTGCAGTGAGCCATTTGTGCCACTGCACTCTAGCCTTGGCAACAGAACCAGACCCGTTCTCAAATACATACATACATACATACATACATAATACATACATACATACATTAATTAGTTAATTCATTCATTCCAGCTCATTTTTCTGTAGACTGGGAGTGCTTTCATTGATGTTCAGTGAGCACAACGAGGTGACGAGGTGACATCGTACAGACCTCTGCAGGAGCATGTGGCCCACACAAATCTCTTTTTGATATGGAATTCCTTGCATGGATTAAATAATGTGGTCCATTTTCGGAGTGCTTCCATATGCATTCCCTCATTTTATCCTGGCCTCACTGTCCTATTTCCCTCTTTGATTTTCTTTGATTTTATTATGGCTGGCCAGGGAATGGCTGTTTTGCCTTTATTTAGAAATTTTTTTTTAAAGACAGGGTCTTAATCTGTTGCCCAAGCTGGAGGAGTGTAGTGGCAGCCTCGGCCTCCAGGGCTCAGGTGATCCGGCCTCCAGGGCTCAGGTGATCCTCCTGCTTCAGCCTTACGAGTAGCTGATTACAAGTAGGGATTACAGGCATGTGCCACCATGCCCAAATAAATTTTTTTTTTAATTTTGTAGAGATGGAATCTCACTTTGTTGCCCAGGCTGCTCTCAACTCCTCGCCTCAGGCGATTCTCCTGACTTGGCCTCTCAAAGTGCTGAGAGTACAGGCATAAGCCACTGCCAGGCCCTATTTTGCCTTCAGCGTTATATCTTAAGTTGTGGGTCCAGGCTTGATGTGTCTATCCTAGGTCACACGCTTTCCTGGTTTTCTCATCTGCATATGAGGGTAGTCATAGGATCTCCCCAGCAGGCACCAATAAGACTAAAGGAGCCTTGCATCCACCCCCACAGCCATGAGTCAGGGGAGGTCACAGGGGCCATCCTGTTCTCTCCAACAGCGCCCCAGCCGTGGTGGGAAGTGTCTGGCTGCAGTGGAGGTGCTGGCTACTTCCCTTTCCTTGGCTTTGTCCTCATTTTCTCCCCCAGGTTGATGGCCCCCAAAGGGCAGTTGACCCAAAGGACAGCATTGCAAGGGGGCTTGCATGTCATCAGCAAGAACAAGAGACAAGGTCTGGCTCCCCAAATAGCCTCCCTGTAGTCTGAGCTGTGCTGTGACCTGCGCTACACAGTCCCTGAAGGTTTAATACTGTGACTGTCATCTCATGCCTTCTCTTTTGACCTTGTCAATTTGGGAATGACACTTCTCACCTGAACTCATACTGAGACATCGTCAATAGATGGACTGCAGGAATCGTTGTCCCAGTTTTTACCTTTGCTTAGCTCAGAAATCGTGTTCGATTCCCAGGAACTCAGATGAACACATTGTTCGGAAGAATACTAGGAGTATACATACTAAAGAAATAGATGAAATAGAGACACTTCCAGTTTCCCTACTGAATCTTTAGCATATTCTCCCTGATTCTTCTTGCATGCAGATACTTCTGTTTCACACCATGGCTTCACATTTTAGGAAAGACTAGAAGACTTTAAGTAAGAGTCTCAAGCTAAGGAAAGAGAAATAATACTTTTCATCTCTGCAAACTATTCAAGTAATGAGGTTGGCTGAGCATGAGAGGATTTAAGAATAGGAGTGATCTCACTGCCCGCCTCCTTGTTTGATTCATTGATCCTTTCAACCAGTATTGATAGTTCGCTTGTTCTGAGCCAGGCTTCTGTGCTAGAAATGTGCCCAGAAGTGTGCATCACGTGCTGTCTCTCCAGTTTTTATAATCCTTTAGCTAGGAGACAGTAAAGGCTTTTGAGCAGGAAAGGTTTGATAGATAATAAAGAAGAAAATTTATGAAGGGGTTGTAACAGGTGAATTCAGTGTTGATAGGCAGGGCAAGGTTCTTCTGTGCACAACTGGTGTCAAGGTTAAGAAACACTGGCGCCGCCTGTTATCAAGGATCTTGGTGACTGTCCAGGTCAACGCCTCAGTTTAGACCCAAGAAAATGCCTCCGCTAGAAGATGGGAGCAGGCTGGTTTTCTGCCATTGGTCCACGGGCACCAATCATTCACACCAGGATTTTCTCCTGGATTTTTGGTCTATATCTAAGCTTTGGGGATTTAAGAGGTCTTATTGCCTTCATCTTCGTTTGTATTTAATTCTTTTGCTAATGTCAGAAGGAAATCATGCATTGGTGGATACTTTGGAAAACAGAGAAGGAAAACATGAATAGAGTTATTTCTGAGTTGTGAGAGAATTAATGTCTTGCTCTGTTTCCCGTCATTTGGATTGGGTGTATGTGTATCTGTAATAGAACATCAAAAATTTTTCAAATCAGTAATGGAATGTCAACCCTGGTTTGCTTGTGTAATTTATTTACCCAGTTTTCTATATGCACTACGCACACCAGGCAGACTAATTCCCATTTTATACATTTATAAATATATACACAAATAAATGGGTTCATTAATTTTAATAATGTTAATTATTCCAATTCATAGACCCATTTATTTACATCATCTATAATTTCTTTCATCAACGTTTTATAGTTTTCAGTATACAGATCTTTCATCTTCTTGGTTAAATTTACAACCATTTTATTTTTTGATATAATTATGAATGGGATTGATTATTTTTTATAGAGTTTATTGTTGGTGTGAATAAATGTTATTGGCATTCCTTTTTTTTTTTTTTTTTTTTTTTGCGATGGAGTCTCACTCTGTAACCCAGGCTGGAGTGCAGTGGTGCAATCTCAGCTCACTGCAACCTCTGCCTCCTGGGTTCAAGCGATTCTCCTGCCTCAGCCTCCTGAGTAGCTGGGATTGCAGGTGCACGGTTATTGGCACTCCTTAAGGAACCAAAAGTAGAACTACCATTTAATCCAGCAATTCCACTACTGGATATCTGCCCAAAGGAAAAGAAATCATTATATCAGAAAGACACATGCACCCACGTATGTATAGCGGCACAATTCAGAATTGCAAAGATGTGGAACCAAACTCAGTGCTCAGAGACCAACGAGTGGATAAAGAAAATGTGGTAGGTATACACTGTGGAATACTACTCAGCCATAAAAAACAATAAAATAATGTCTGTTGCAAGAACTTGCTTGGAGCTGGAGACATTATTCTAAGTGAAGTAACTCAGGAATGGAAAACCAGATGTCATCTGTTTTCACGTGTAAGTGGGAGCTAAGCTATGAGGATGCAAAGGCATAAGCATGAATAATGGACTTTGGGGACTCTGAGGGGAAGGTTGGGAGGGGGTGAGGGATAAAGGACTACATATTAGGTACAGTGTACACTGCTCAGGTAAGGGTACACTAAAATCTCAGAAATCACCACTAAGTAACTTATCCATTTAATCCAAAGCCACCCGTACCCCAAAAATTATTGAAATAAAAAATCATTTACATTGTTAAAAAGAAATGCTACTATCAGGAGCAGTGGCTCATGTCTGTAATCCTAGCATTTTGTGAAGCCAAGGCAGGGAGACCACTTGAGGTCGGGAGTTAGAGATCAGCCTGGGAAACATAGTAAGACCCAATCTCTACCAAAAAATTCAAAAATTAACCAGGCGTGTTGACCCATGCCTATAGTTCTGGAGACTCAGGAGGATGAGGGGGAGAATTGCTTGAGCCCAGGAGTTCAAGGCTACAGTGAGCTACAGTCACATCACTGCACTTCTGCCTGGGTGGCCGAAAAAGATATACTACTCATAATTGTACTTAATATAATAAATGATGAGATATGTATGTATCAGAATTAGAACATGTAGCTATAATGCCATAGTCTTTATGTTGTGAGTCACCATCAATAAACTACAAACATTGTAAAAACATAGCAACCTGACATATAAATTAGAAGTTAGCATGTTAACTTCTCTAGTTAGACCAAATGAATATCACATCGTAGAGGTGGTATCAATAATCACAGAAATTGTCAACGTTATATTAATGCAATTTTAGTAAAAAATAAAGTTTCCCTCTTGTAGATCCCACCAGGTATGATAGTCACTCATTGAGAAGAAGAACGTAGTCATGTTGGCTGAAGGAATTATCCTGATTGTCATTCATCTAAGGGGCCAATTGATCTATTTACCATTGACCTTGTTCACAGCACACACTTTGATCTTAACAAAAATGAAGCCAAAGGTACTCGGGAGAGGAAAGCCAGATACCAGATAGCTTAGCAATTTATCCAATTTCAAGTTTCATAGGAAAACGCATACTATTGAAACTCACATTTTTACCCCTTCAAGAGTACTTCAGTCATAAAGATACATCAGTGATCAAAGCAGATCCTAGCACTGTTAGCATACTTACTAATATTGTGGAAAATTTTGTCCGTCTATTTAGTCCACAATGACTATAGTGCAGTGAGCAAAATTCCAATGTGTCATATTTCTCAATGATCAAAAAAATCAATCCTAGGTAAAAAGTAAGAGTTTTCGGCCAGGCATGGTGGCTCACCCCTGTAATCCCTGCACTTTGGGAGGCCGAGGCAGGTGGATCAAAAGATCAGGAGATCGAGACCATCCTGGCTAATACGGTGAAACCCCATCTCTACTAAAATTACAAAAAATTAGCTGGGTGTGGTGGTGGGCACCTGTAGTCTCAGCTACTCAGGAGGCTGAGGCAGAAGAATCGCTCTAACCCTGGAGGTGTAGGTTGCAGTGAGCCGAGATCACACCACTGCACTCCAGCCTGGGCGACAGAGCAAGATTCCATCTCAAAAAAAAAAAAAAAAGTAAGAATTTTCTCATGAGAATTGCATCATGTGTGTCAGTCAGTTATTGAGAAGAAAACTCAGTCATGATATTATTGTTGGCTGAATGAATAATTCTAATCATTACAGAGGTTAGTCTTCACTAGTTCAATGACCTATTTGGAATTTTTCAGTCAGCAAAGGCAACCTCTCACTTCCACTCAATAGAATAGTGCCAGTAGGACTTACTAAATATCCAGTGAGAGAAAAAGAGCAAAGGTCTTAGTGCCAAATATCCAAGAAAATTGGGAATTATAGGAAACTTAAAAAATACTTAGAGAATCGGAATTTATCGTTTACTTAGAAGCACACAGATAGAAGTGTGCAAAACAAGTTTCACAGAAATATTTCATTGGCAGAATCCCGAAATAAAATCCCCATGGAAGGAAACTAAGAAATCCAAACTTCTTGTCTTAGAATTGTTACCTAGGCTGGGACCTCAGTGTAACCAACTGAGCTTAATTTTTGTGTCATTTCTCTTCACCATAATAACTTATCACTGACCCAGCCCATGGCACTCATATGCATACGCACACTTAGATCAAATATGCTTACTAGAGATGGTTCCTTAAACGCTGGTGGTAAAGTGGACGGCATGCCACATCTGCGATGCCAGACAGTTGGGTGGTATCAGTATAGAAATGCTAGACATCCTTGAGTCCATTCATAGTAATTTCCTTGTATGATGTCTAGAAATAAAGTTAATGAGTCATTGCTTCCTACACACTTCAAAGTAGCCACATCCACATCTTACTCCTCTCCAACCAAGTGGGAGAATTAGGAAGAAAAGGGAAAGTGATAATCAATTACTTCCCTTTATTCACAGCACCCACAGCCCACCAGGGACCCTGACTTCTCTCTGAGCCTTCTGACCTTAGCTATGCCCCACTTACTCATATCTGGGGGCAGCCCTGGTTTTGAGCAATGTCTATGGGATCAAAACTAGACTTAGAAATCATAAGTCTAGGATAGGAGTGACTTACCCTAGAAATAGTATATGGTTAGAAATAGTACATGGTTTATGAAAGACAACTGCAGCTGGCCTGACGTCTCCTTCTGGGGTCAGGCTGGCCCCTTTGCCAGTGACATCCACGTGGGCTACAGGGCTGGGAGCCTCTATGACCTCAATGCAGGACAAGTTTACAACATTGGTGCCTGTTCTTTTGTGTTCAGACTGATCGGGACTGTGGGAATTGTCCTGGGGAGAGTCAGAGGATGTGGATTTTCAGCCTGGCACTTCCATGCCACAAGCTATGTGACCTTGAGTGTTCTATAGGAGTCATCTACCATTTCACTAAATGAAGACTGGGTGATCAGAAAGGCCTCTTCGGCTCCAGTCTTCCCAGGGTCCAAGGTTCTGGATGTACTGGGCCTGATTCACTTGATCCAGTGATGCCACGGTGGGGTGTCAGCATTGCAATGGCTCACTCATAGATCCTTCAGGTCCCCTGCAGCCACCACCCATGTACCACGACACAGCATGACATGTACCATGGCTCGATGTGATGTGTACCATGATGTGACATGTTCTTTGACCTGCTATGACAGTGACCTCCTTCAGCCTCTCCCAGTCACACGGTTATGCCCCTCCTCCTAGAGCATGTTTGCATGCCCATCTAAAGGCAACTTAAGTATTTGCTTTTACTTCTCTTTAATTTAAAGGTTGAAACCTTAAAAACACCCAGTAAAATATCTTACTTCCATAAAGCATTGCTCCTAAGATGAGGACTTCTCAGTGGACACAGCAGCAGGGGACTTTGTGCATTCATGCTGAGCTGGTGGCTGTGTGATGCTATTGAACAGGGAATACACCACCATCAGCGCTCAGTTAAAATGTCTTCTCCCTGAAATTTAAGAAAGTCACAGGCCAGGTGTGGTGGCTCACACCTGTAATCCCAGCACTTTGGGAGGCCAAGGTGGGCAGATCACCTGAGGTCAGGAGTTTGAGACCAGCCTGGCCAGCATGGTGAAACCCCGTCTCTATTAAAAATATAAAAATTAACCAGGTGTGGTGATGGGCACTGTAATCCCAGCTACTCGGAGGCTGAGGCAGGAGCATTGCTTGAACCTGGCAGGCAGAGGTTGCAGTGAGCCGAGACGTGCCATTGCACTCCAGCCTGGGTGACACAGCAAGACTCTGTCTCAAAAAAAAGGTCACAGTCACAACTTAGAATTCCTCTGCAAATAAATATGTTTACCTACAGAATGATGTGAGGAAAGGTTTGGGTATTTTGTAGCTCCCTTGTGTGAATGAGCTAACCTACAAAAATAATGATAATTTAATAATAATTTCTGAATGTCAAGTGGAAAAATTAAAAATAATAATTATAATTATTGGAGAGTAAATAAAGCATTTCTACAGATATTTTCTATCAATATAAAATATACATTTTTCTTCACAGGCTTATTTGGTTTCATATGGTTAGGATGCTTAAATAATAGATAAAATTTTATATCCATAATTTTACAAAGAATGTTGTGCTTTTTCCTTTCAGCAATTATGTCATATTTAAATGTTTGCTTTAATTATAATCAATAGGTGAGGCAAAGTGGTAAGACTCCATTACCAACTTAAAGAAAATATGCAACATTTTTTAAAAATCCTGTACTGAAATTTCATTTTCAAAATCTAAAATACGGGAAGGGGGCAAGGACTGACAAACTAATGATTGGGTACTATGCTCAGTACAGGGGTGATGGGATCCATTGTACCCCAAACCTCAGCGTCACTCAATGTACCCATGTAACAAACCTGCACAGATACCCCTAAATCTAAAATAAATGTTAGAATAAAAAAGAGGAAAAGGAAAAGCAAATGACAGGAAAATTTGAAAAAAAATTAGAATAGACTTATTCCCTAATAATCATCCAAAGTAAGCTTTTAGATTCTTTTAGGAAAACTGTAAATGAGTATTCTATAGGAAGAGTAGTATTCAAACACAAAAAGGGTGATGAGCAGTGATACTGTGTTCCATAAGCTGTTACGTTCTTTTTTTTTTTCTTTTTTTTGAGATGGAGTCCTGCTCTGTCACCCAGCCTGGAGTGCAGTGGTGAGATCTTGGCTCACTGTAACCTCTGCCTCCCAGGTTCAAACGATTCTTCTGCCTCAGCCTCCTGAGAAGCTGGGACTACAGCCCATGCCACCATGCCCAGCTAATTTTAGTATTTTTGGTAGAGATGGTGTTTCACCATATTGACCAGGCTGATCTCAAACTCCTGACCTCATGATCTGCCTGCCTTGGCCTTCCAAAGTGCTAGAATTACAGGCATGAGCCACCATACCTGGCTAATAAGCTGTTAAGTACTTTGTAAAGGATTATTTATCAACATGTCAACATGTATATTATTTCATCCTATCTCTCTCTTCTGTTGTTTTTTTTTTGTTTGTTTCTTGTTTTTTGTTTTGTTTTGTTTTGTTTTTGTTTTTTAATGTAGGGTCTCACTCTGTTGCTGCCCAGGCTGGAGTGCAGTGGTGTGATCATGTCTCACTGCAGCCTTGACCTCCTGGCCTCAAGTCATCCTCATGCCTCAGCCTCCCAAGTAACTGGGACTATAAGCATGTAAAACCACACCCAGCTTATTTTTTATTTTTGGTAGAGACAGGCCCTCACCATGTTGCCCAGGCCAGTCTCGGACTCCTGGACTCAGGTGATCCTCCCTCTTGGCCTCAGCCAAGCATCAGCTACCATTCCTGATTCGTCCTATCTCTTTATTTCCAGAATCAGTTGCTTCTGCTACTCCCTCTCTTTCCTCTTCTCCTCCCAGTACTCCCTTTTTTCTTTTTGTTGCTAATTATCTGTGACCTTAGCATCAAGTTTCTATTTTAGTTATCCACAGTACTGATGTTGTTCCTCGCTGAGTTTTTGTTAACCATCCTATTTGCCATAGTTCTTCCTGATTTTATGACTATAATGTAATGAGGAGTTTATAGAGAAAAATGCCAAATGCTATCACTGACCCCTCTAATACCCAAGGTTGATGTACCTTATATTTATGTGCCTTTATTTTATTTTTATTTTTTATTGTTTGAGACAGAATCTTGCTCTGTTGCCAGGAGCCAGGCTGGAGTGCAATGGCTTGATCTTGCCTCACTGCAACCTCCGATTCCCTGGTTCAAGCAGTTCTCCTGCCTCAGCCTCCCAAGTAGCTGAGACTACAGGTGTTCGCCACCATGCCCAGCTAATTTTTGTATTTTTTAGTAGAGCCAGGGTTTCAGCATGTTAGTCAGGATGGTTTCAATCTCTTGACCTTGTGATCTGCCTACCTTGGCCTCCCAAAGTGCTGGGATTACAGGCGTGAGCCACTGCGCCCAGCCTTATGTGCCTTTGTTAATTCAGCATATAATTCTTCATTTTCACTGTGTGTTTGTATTTTACAAATTAGCCTAAGTCCACCTGGTTTGATCACAGGATACTAAGTCGACATGCCCATTTTAGAAGGAGAATCTCTAGCTTTTAGAAGAGATTATCTCGTGATTTCCTATGGTCATTCAGCAAACATTTCCTGCAGACATACTGTGCACCAGGTACAGTGTCCAGAACTAAAGATACAAAGACAAACTCAGAGTCCCTGCTCCCAGGTGGGGGTGTGGTGAGTCACAATCTTGATCCCACCTCTCCAGCATCCTGCAGCTCCATCACCAAACAATTGTCTATCCAGGGGCAAGTTATTCGTCTAGCCCTATTTCCTTAGCTTGCAAATGAGACAATTTCCTTTTGTTGTCTTGAATGTCTCATTTCGCTGTACAAACGATCAGTCTGTAATTATTGTGAATTTTTCTTGAAATTGCATGAGCATTGCTTGGGCCCACCACCTACATATTGTGGTTAAAATTAAACAGGGGGCCGTCTAATAGGAGAAGCTTAACTTAATGGCTTCTGCCTCAAATTAAAATTTTTGAATCTCTAGTAATATCTGCCCTTTCTTTTCCCACAGTTTCACTCATATGTTGTTCATAAATCTTAAGTATGGGCTTTTGGCTCTCTGTTAGGTAAAATACTTCATTTAACGTAGCCAAAGCCAGACTTGGAGCAGCCTGGAAATCCTCAAACGTCCCTTCTTCCCAATGCATCGAGAGTCTCTGTAGGTTTTGCTTTTGTGAGTGTGTGTTTGTAGGGAGAGGAAGTTGTGTTTGACTCCTCCAAGGATGGTTAGGTTGCAGCATTGTCTGCTTAGCAGAAGCAAATCCTGGGATGCGCGTGGCTTTGCCTTGGTCATCTGTATCACCCACGTCCCATCACTGGGCTCCAGTCTGTTGCAGCGCCTCCAGGCTTAATTTCTGTTCCTAATCTGATTATGGGGTCTGAGCTCTTCCAGCCGGCAGCCTCTTGCTTTTCACGTACCAGAGGCTCAAAGACACAAGTGCCTGGTCGCTGTAGTCCTGCACTGTGAAAAATCTCAACCCAGTTTTGCTTAGACCAGACGAAGGTCGCTGCTGGCTGAGAATTAGCTGTAGAGCAGGCTGTGCTACCGAGCCTTCTGTGTGCCAGCATGTTCAGAAGCCCAGGCTTTTCCAGCTATTTGGGAGCTTTCAAATTCTCTGAGAAACAAGGTAAGGCAAGGGAAATATGAAATGCACTTATGTATGGATTTTATGGCATAATGAATACTGGGGGTCCTCTGTTTTACCCTGTGTATTCTCCGGTGTCCAATTACTTATACACGTTTCTCAAAAGACATTTAAAATATCTAATTAAGTTTATAAATGAGCTTATCTTGTGATTGCTGATAAGTGAATTTTTTTCCTTCAGTAAGTTAAAGTTGCTGCTAAACCACTTAAGCCTTTATGTAGGAAAAATTGCAAATGCAATTGGAATGCCCACACTTTGGATCAGATTCTAGATGTGCTGCACTTCAGTTAAAGTATTTTTCTAAATCAATGCTATACATACTAAATTATTTCCAGTAGGCAGTGGTGAGTGAGTGTCTTTTTATTAACTCTTCATGTGAGACAGGTTGGAACAAGATACTGTCTTTTTAGTGGCTTTCTTCCAGCACAGAGGAAAATATATGCTTTCAGTTTAACTACTGAAGTGGTATGGCATGTTCGGTTTACTGACTGAACAAAAATGAAATGCTCAGGTTATTTTGAGTATATTTGAAACCCAGCCATTATACATCAAAACTGTTTCTAGCTCAAATGCACTGTTAAGTGACTTGAACAATACAGACCTCAGATTCAGGAATTTTCTTCTGCAGTACTTGATGGTTTTTGAATTGATTTCTCTTTTGTTAATTACATAACAAAATACTTGTATAATTAGGAGAAAAGCTTAGATGTTTCACTGGCATTATACCTTTTATTTTATTGTTGATTTCTTTAGTTGGCCACACTTCCAAATTCTAGGACTGAGGATGTATTTTGATGGATAATGAAGTGTCAGCATCTGAGATATTTTGTACTTATTTTTCCTTGGGCTTCTGCCCCTAACTATAAAACAGCCAAAGGCACTTCCTTAGGGGAAGAAGTTTCTGTAAGTGTCTATTTGTGGTTTTCTTAGTGAAAAAATGGTTTCAATACCAAAGGCTTTAAAACAGATTACATGCCATTAGACTGGTTATAAATTTTGTCTGTGCCTGGTTTTGATTAACCTGTTCACTCGGGATGTATTTTTCCTGTATAGAATTGTTACCAGCTGTCTTTATATAATATATATCTTGTCTTCAAAATACTAGTAAATGGTGTTTTTTTTATTGGTTGTTATTGTTTAGATTTTGATGAAAGCAAAAGACACAGCTGAGTTGTCCTCTGCTCTTCAGACCCCACTCCCATTCTTTAAAGGCATCCCAAACATTTCTAGTTACCGTGACCAAAATTGCTTATTTCGCTTCTATTCCTGAGTATATAGCTGCATTATTTAGTATTTAATTGCTTTGAGTTATTCTTGTTGCGTGACAAATTTAAATAACATTGAACTATGTTAGAAATATTATTGTTGTTATCATTACTTTTACCCACGGAGTAAAGTTGGCTACTTTCTAGAAGAGAAAAAAAACTTGCATATGGAAATTTACATGGAATTTGATTCTTAGAAAGTGTCATTTTTGTATTTCTATTTTTTGTCTGATTCATGGTTTTCTTTTTCTTATATGTTCAAAGGGAGATTTTGTGTAAGTATTTTAATGTTATTTCATTTCTTTTTCCTTAGATTTCAACAAGAAAAACTTAAGCTTCGTTGGATTCTCACATCAAAGAAAAGTTTCAAGGTAAGGTGACCTTGGCTCAAGGACTGTGACATTTTAAAGATTTGTCATAGCTTTTGAAATTATTCTCTTGAATATCTAACTCATGAGTTTCAATGTATGGCAATATGTTGTCTCCCTAGAATTTGATTTATTAAAATGTATGAAGCAAAGGACTCTTTTATATTTAATGCTGTTTATGGAAACTACTTGGAGAATAGAATCTTTGTTCTCTTGCCGTTGCAAACTTTTAAAGGACTATTACCTTTTCTTTATCACACCTGCCTCTAAACATGCAAAGAAAAGTTGCATGCTTTTGCAATCTGTCCTTTTGCAATCTGTCCATGAAAAAGAGAGCTAGATTTTTTTAGAAATGGCTTAAACTTATTTCTTCTCCCTCTCTCTCCCTCTTTCCTTCCTCTCCTCCCTCCCCTTCCCTTTTCACACACACACACACACACACACACACACACCCATCCATCCATCCATCCAAGTTATTCTTCCCTAATCTTCCCAACTCTCTCTCTTAACCTTTCTGTACTTCCAGTCCCCTTGGCTGCAGAATATTATGGGTGCTAATTTGATTGACCTAATGTGCTGAAACTCCATGACACATCATTGTGGATGTAAGAGAATGTGGAAATGAATGTCTATGCCATACACAGTAGCTGTATCTCAGGTGCTTCTTAGTAGATCGCTGTCTATATTAATAGTCTGAAAGGAACCAAACTATTGCCAACAAAATATCTCCTACACAGTCAGAGTCAGGCAAGGGTCTCAACCTGTGCTTCATTACAGTGGAAGGACCCAGCCCCAAATTCCACTAAGTTGCTCTTGTGCTTAAGCTATTATGACATTGTTTCTTGACGACAAAGGGTTTGCATTTCAATAACATTTTAATAGACAGGGATGTAACTCCTGTCCTCCTCAGGCTGAGCCTGCTCTGCATTTGAAAATGGCAGAGTTGATCTTGTGAACACACTGGATGGGACAAATTTTTGATGTATTTCATCCACATCTTTTAAATTTTTGTTCTGTATTTAATTTTTACACACAGTATCATCAAGCAGCACATCTAAATATAAGGTTAATTAGAGCAAAGATGATCCAGGGTCATCAGTGAGGTTGTCTTAACTGACTCAGGAAACATCACTTTTTTAATGGGGTGCATCCATATTTCTCATCTTGGCCATGTTTTACTAGGACCTGAGGCTTGGTTTCTATGATGTCCCTGGCAGGTTGGTTTAACTGTCATGGAGCTAATAAGTGACTAAGGAAAAAGAGACAG
Source organism: Sapajus apella (assembly GCF_009761245.1). NCBI lineage: Eukaryota > Metazoa > Chordata > Mammalia > Primates > Cebidae > Sapajus > Sapajus apella. The sequence continues at coordinate 60,916 of NW_022437147.1, read as the reverse complement.
GAAGTCATTCCTTATTCAGGGATAGGAAAGGCATGCAATATGAAAGCCACACACATCAGTGGACAGAGACTCACAGAGACACAGCTATTCTCAAATCATGGGTGTCATGGCATGCATACCTGTTAAAGTGACAGCCTGTGCGCCATGGTGCTAAGTGTAAAATGGGCTGGAGGCACAAGAGCCTGCTTCCTCAGAAGAAACCTGGTCAACCAGACACCCGGTAAAAGAGACGAAAGTATGAGCTAGTGGGGCTTCATCTCTCATATCTTGTAATGAGCAGATTGCAGAGGAGACTTACACCGCGTGGCTGCTGGGCAGTCCTTGTAATAGTAGCACATTGCATGTTGTGAAAAATAGAGATGATAACAGCAGAGCATACTGCTCTCCCTTTACTAAAATTCCCCTGTGTTGCTACGGGTAGGCATTTAAGTAGGTTAATGGGACACGTTTAGAAGACAAATTGTCACAGAAGCAGGGGGCATTCCCTTCTTAGATGATTGAAGCAGAGGGAGGGAGATGGTGGCACAGTCAGCCCTGAAGAGCGAGCGCTGTTTCAGGGGAGATACAGAGAGCTGGATAAAAATCCAAAAGGTGTTTCTCACTGTTAGAAAGTTAAAATCAAGATGCAGAAATGAGGCGGACGGCATTGACTTTAGTATCTATGGACAGACGCTTCCCTGTGGAAACACAGGCTCTTACTTTGGGTTGAGCTGTAGCAAGACACCAAGGCCTGCAGAGGTTGTCCCTGCAGAGGATGTCCCTGCAGAGATTCCTTTGTCCCTGGTGCGTTAGGAATGGACCCTACCAGTTGCTCTGCTCAGGTGCCTCTGAGTCAGAAGAAGTGGAGAGGAGAGGAGAGTCCGGACTCTCACAGGTCCTTGGGCTTCATCAGCATTAAATGAGCAGAAAAAGGTGCTCACTGATGAACCGTGCTGAATTTTACAAGTGTGTCTTACCTGTATTTTCACTGATGATTGGTGCCCTCGGGTAGAGAAAGTTCAGGGAAGGAACATTATTTTTGTTTTAAAGAGAGAAACTCGATTTCACATGTTGATTGGAGGGGTCTTGCATCAATCACAGCCTGTGGCACCACCTTGAGCCACAGCCACACTTTCCAGCCCAGTCTGCCCCTGCTCCTCCTGTCTGCTCATCCGCTTTCCCAGAAGCCCTGGTCATTTAGCAGGAGCAGGGGAGAGAGGCCGCGGAGAGGGGAACAGAGGGTGATGACAGCCGCGTGGACTTGGTAATAAATGTCTACCTGGAACCTGCAGATTCTAAAATTGTTACTTTATCAACACGTGCAATTATGCCAGTTATTCACACATGTATGCAAGGTGAGCAAAGGTAATAAGGAGTGATGTGTTCCCAATTATGTCCTATCCAAAGATCAAAGAAGAAAGGAACGAAGAAAGGGAAGGAGGGAGGATGAGAAGGAAGGGAGGGCAGGAGGAAGGAGGGGCTTGTAACTGATGTTATTGCCCTCATGCTCTTGTAGTTATTACCAGTGTTTGTAATGATTTTACCCCTAGCCATCACCTCAACATTGCATAGAAGGTACACCAGAAATACTCAGGGTGAATCGTAGTATTCATTTGAAATGTTTTGCAGTAGTCATTTATTTGAAATATGTTAATTTTCTTAAAATAATGTTTAATTTAATCACTTAGATTTTTTAAGAGACAGGGTCCCACTCTGTCACCCAGGCTGGAGTACAGTGGCACGATCATAGCTCACTGCAGCCTCAAACTCCTAGTTTCAATGAGTCCTACCACCTCAGCCTCCTGAGTAGCTGGGTCTATAGGCTTGTGCCTGTGCCTGGCTAATTTTTCTATTTTTTGTAGAGATGGGATCTTGCTGTGTCCCCCAGGCTGGTCTTGAACTCCTGGGCTCAAACAACCCTCCTGCCTCAGTCCCCACAAAGTGCTGTGGTTAATGAGTTGTGTAATATCCTTTGGGTGCTGGTGGGGATAGGCGGTGGGTCTGGGTGCTCTGCGCTGAGGACATGACCAGCCAACTGAGGCACAGACCAGGAGCGAGACGAAGCCACAGGATGGCAGGAGGCTGGAGAGGAGAGTGCTCAGGGGAGGAAACAGCGTGTCAAGTGAACCATGCTGGGGAGCATCAGAGACTTTCCTCTTAGAGCTCTGGTTTCCACTGGTTTCTGACCTGCTGTCAAAAGGCTACACTTCACTGGGCACTGGCTCCATTTGCAGCGTGTTTCAAGAAAATAAGTGCCCGTGGATCTGGGGAGTGTCCGGGAGACGACTCGTAAAGCTCGCTCTGTAGACTCCAGCGGAGTATTGGACTCAGGGACAGTTTCTTGCTTTTCATTAGTGGCTCCATTGAGCTTTCTGAGAAACAGAAAGAAAGAAGGAAATAAAGACACACAGACGTTTATTTTTGAAAATATGAGATAGCATTTGTACCCCAAGGTCGGTGGTCTGAGAAGCTGAATATTTTAGGGACTGCATTATTTCACTCTAACGTAGATTTTTTTTTTCTTGAAAATATTTTAGTTTCCCAAAGCAAGTACAGAGCTTTGTCAATATATTTAAATTAGCAATTAAATAATCAATTAAAATAACATGGCATTCCTCAAGTCAGGTACATTTCTGCCATTAGTTTTTTTAGCTTTCAACTAAATCCTGCAGGTGAATAAAACACTGACAGGAGTAGTTACTGCCTTATGACTCAGTGTTTAGAAGTCGGGGCTCGCTCTGAGTTTCTGACTAGGCAGGTGTCCCGGGGTCTTCTAGCCATTCCAGAGCGTGGCTGATAAAGCCTAATTCTTCTCAGGACTTTTTATTAAATAATGTGAACACATGACGCACATACTTAGGGAATATAAGCTTTACTCCATCGTATATGGAAAAACGAAGATGGACTTTGTTCTAGGAGGGAAGAGTGGTGGATCGTGTTTTGGACGGCGTAGAAGTTGCTTCGGTGTAGTTTATACATGGGGTATGGGTGATTCATGCGTCCCACTTACACAGTGTCCACACAGCTTCCTCCGTCTCTCCCTTGGCCTTTATGGAAATGCACCTGTGCAGGGGGAGGGTCGGCTGCACAGTGAGTCTTTTCCAAGCCTGTCTTTCACCCTCCGAGGTCACACTGACCTTGAGGAACAGCAGTTCCCTGTTTTCACGGGTTTGCTTCTCTCAAGACACCAGCACCCTCTGCCCTGCCCGCTCCAGGCACATCGAAGACCATGGAGTTGTGTACGCAGCAGTCTCGGGGTGGCTGTGGCTGGTATTAAACTAGGAGATGGATTTGAATCTCTTCTCTTCTTCTTGTCAAATATGAGTTTTTGGGAAAATCATGTAACAATTCCCGGATCTGTAAACTGAGGATGATACTAGTTCTGGTGTTGTGCTGGGGCCAGACATGCGTGCCTTTCTCCCGACCTGGAGTTCAGTGAGTCCTGTGGGAGCCGCCGTGGTGAGAGTGTTGACACCACCCGCCAATACTACAAAGCAGGTGCTTTTCTCAGGGCCAGGTGGAGGGTCTGGGTGGGCAGGGCCTGAGTGGGTGGGGCTGGGTGGGTGGGACATGAGGGCAGGGCCATTTGCACCTTCATCAGCATACCACTGAGTAGTTCACACGTCTTAGGGTCTTGGGGAGATAATTAGGGAGATACCTGGGTGTGCTTACCCTGGGGAAGTCTACAGGAAGGGCTCACTTCCCTCATTATTCTCCCCTTTCATTTCCTCTTTTATTCCAACACAAGGCTTCATGAGGTTTTCCAAATTTTAATATCTTGGTTGTTTGAAGGCATCTGTTACTTTAGTATAATTTTGATACTGGAGGACAGCATGTAGATCACCTAGACAAGTTACTGATTTTCTGAAGAAGAAATTGTAGCACAGAGAGGCTGAGTAATTAATCCAAGCTTGCAAACCTATTCCTAGGTCAAGAAGAGGTGCTCAGTGTGAGCGAAAGCATATGACTTCCAATTCAGCAATATTTTCACCCTCACACACCACACCACACCACACTACCCACTAATCCTGCTGTAATTACTTAGGTGCACAAAAAATCACCGTATTTACATAAATATAAGTAAATGAAAAAGGTACCAATTTTCTCCCCAAAATAAAATGTTTTACTTATGATCTATGTGTTCATGTTTAATGATATGTAACAATATCGTAATTTTTATGTTCTGTATTTTTTCACTTATATATCTTGATTTAAATGGACTTCATTAATGGAGTAATTTTTAGCTTTCAGAAAGAGTTGTCACTCGAAGATCAAGAACAGCTCCCTAACCACAAAAGAGGAATCGATGCTAAGCTTTCAGCTGCACTTCCGAAAGGTAAGGCAGCTCCTCAGTGACCAGCGTGTCTGGGTCGACGAGTCCTGTGTTGTCTGCATTTCCTCCAGCAGATCTCTCCCTCACCTCCAGCTCACAGTCTCCTTTGTGGCCCTGCCTGCCTCCTCCAAGGATTGGCTTCAATTCCCTTGCATCTCTCTGATGCATTTTGAATCCTCTCCTTGCTACTCCTTCTTGCCCTTTAATTGTAGGCATCCTCAGGTTTTTACTGGAGGCCCCCCCATCTCTTCTCTGTCCACCCACTCCTGCTGCCTCCGGTGGCTGTCCCAGGCCTCTTGATGCTTCCCAGAGTTAGGGCTTTTTTTTTTTTTTTTTTTGAGATGGAGTCTCCCTCAGCCACCCAGGCTGGAGTACAGCAGTGCATTCTCAGCTCACTGCCACCTCCGCTTCTCAGGTTTTAGAGATTCTCCAGCCTCAGCCTCCCAAGTAGCTGGGATTATAGGTGCATGCCACCACATCTGGGTAATTTTTTTGAATTTTTAGTAGAGGCAGGGTTTTCACAAGGTTAGCCAGGCTGGTCTCAAACTCCTGGCCTCAGGTGATCCTCCCAAAGTGCTGGGATTACGGGCATGAGCCACCGCACCAGGCCAGGCCTTTTACATTTAACATCTTGTACCTCCGTGCTGGGCTGCAAACAGCCCGTGAAGACCACATCATGACAATCTGTCTTCTTCCCCAAGCAGCACTCACACGTGGTTGGTAAATTACTATTTCCACTGGGCAAGGCGCACATGCAGTAAAATGTCTGCACCAACTAGAAGCCAATTCGCCCTAGTTTTACCTGTGAAATGTTGTAAACATTGCTTGGTCATTGTGACTGGAACACTAGCACAAGGAATGATCATTAGTCCCAGCTCACAAAATGTCTTCATCCTGAGTGTGCTGTGGAAACCTTCCTGTGGAAGAAACCAATTTGATGGAAGGGCAGAATTTTTTCTACTCTGAAAGAAAAAGCAAAGGATCATGCCCAAAAGAAATCAGATCAAACGCATCTTCTTTTAATAGAAAGTAAATCCATTTTATAAGACCTGCCAATGAATTGGACTCTATCCTGAGGAATTGAACTGATGATGGACCAAGACATATTCTGATGAGGATGGATGTCTGAAGGACCCCGGGGATTTGGCCTGGCGAAGAAAACCCAGACTTGCTGCAATTTTCAAGTACTTACAACACTGTCAGCTGAAGTACAGGTCTATTCTATGTGGCTCCAGAGGCCAAAAGTAAGAATAATGTGTAGAATTACAAGGAGGCAGATGAGATTTCATATCAAAAAGAAAATTAATCATTCATGGTACCTAGAAATGAAGTGACCACACTGTGCTCCCATCAGCTCTCCCCCGGGGGTTTCCAAGGGCAACTCAATAGCCTCCTGTCCGGGTAGGACGGATGCAGATGGGGCCAGAATGGCTGTCAAATGGAATGGCTCTGCCATTGTTTAGCACTCTCTGTGAAAGACAAAAAAACTGATTTAATCTGAGACAAAGTTCTTAAAACCTATGCAGATGATCAAAACAACGTATAAGAATGAGCAAATCAATATTAGCAGTAGCTGAGAAGAGCTGATTAGGCAAAGTTCTACATGGCAGGTTGTTTCCACCAGTCAGAAGGGTCCCTCTTTCCCGTTCTCTGTCCGGGTTCCTTTATTTGATGCATAATACCACCGACAATATTATGAGCAGAAAAATCAAAAACAGTATGAAATGCTAGGCTCCTTAAGGTTCAACCAATGGTAACTTCATCTGTGATAAACTTTTAGAACACCTAAGCTTGTTAGCTGATTGTATTAAAAAATATGTCATAAATGATTATAAAAAATAATCTTTACAAATCAAAGATGATTATTTTATGTATTCACCAGATTGATGTTTCTAAATCAACATGGTCCCTTAAATCTTTAAAATATGCTTTAAAAATGACAGTGCCTCACTTCCCCTGAATTTCACCTAAATTCTCTACAGTCTTATTTCACATACCTTTGCTTTTTATGAAAAATAAAGTAGGCAGATTTGGAAAGACCAGCAATCTCTTTTTTTTCTCTGATTTAACAGATATGTTAATGATTTGGTGTGTCAGCTCTTAGCAATATTATATTTAAACATGATTTAGTTATAATTTTATTTTAATGACATCAAGTTTTTTATGTGATGTTTATAAAAGCTTCTTTCTGTTCATTTCCTGTGAAACTGGGCATTAAAGTGGTCGTCACTTTTTCTCTAAGAGACGTCCTCTAAGTGTGTATCACAAACAAGTAATCAAGGAATTAAAAATGTTTAACTAGGCCATGCGTGGTGGCTCATACATGTAATCCTAGCACTTTGGGACGCCAAGGCAGGCGGATCACCTGAGGTCAGGAATTCAAGACCAGCCTGGCCAACATGATGAAACCCCGTCTCCACTAAAAATACAAAAATGAGCTGAGCATGATGGCAGGTGCCTGTAATCCCAGCTACTCTGGAGGCTGAGACGGGAGAATTGCTTGAACCCAGAGGATGGCGGTTGCAGTGAGCCGAGATTACAACACTGCACTCCAGCCTGGGTGGCTGAGCGAGACTCCATCTCAAAAAATAAAAATAAAAATATTTACTTATGTAACATTTATAATATTAAAATAGATTTTTTATTTAGGAATTATGAAATGGACCAAATATATGATTCCACTTTCTTTAGCAGTTTTATTAAGTTACAACACACCTACCATGCAATCCTTTCATTTAAGGTATGCGATTCTGTCAGCTTCAGCAATTCACAGAGTTCTGCATCCATCAGTACAGCCAGTTTTAGAACATTTTCATTATTCCAGAAAGAAACCCTACACCCTGCAGCCATCACCCCTCCCCTATTCCTCTAGCTTGTAATTGCTTGGTGTATGAGCTGCTTGTCTTTATATTAGTGGCTGCCATCCAAGTGTAAAGTTAAAGGGCTTTACTCTTGTGGGAAGTAAGCTCAGAATATTCCAGATCTGGCCTAGTCTCTCTGGCTGTCGCGTGAAGGAGGAGAGAAGTGTTCTTGGCAGTACCCCTGCCACTAATATTTCTTTGGAAAGTTCTACTGTACTCAGGTTTGGAGGACTGAACTCAACAATGTCCAAACTAGAAATCCTGTTTCTTAGAGCTAATGGAAGAAACTATGTGTCCCAAGAAAAGCACCCCACAGACCAAATGGTTCAGAATATCGGTGTTATATATCATTATTGCAAAACATATTAGGCAGTTGTAAATAACGTATGAAGTATTATAGTTTTGCTATCAAATTTCCTTAAATAGCCTTATTTGAAAACTAACCTCCAGCTCCCATCAGAAATAACTAAAGAAATACGTTCATAGAGGCCATATTGCCACAGTAGTACCACTCAGAATTACTCACAGAAGAGTAACAGACCAAGATAGCAGGTAAAATAAGGGACAGGTGGATATGTTCAAAACTCCTGGCTGGGCGTGGTGGCTCACGCCTATAATCCCAGCACTTTGGGAGGGCAAGGGGGGCAGATCATGAGGTCAAGAGATTGAGACCACCCTGGCCAACATGGTGAAATGCCTTTCTCTACTAAAAATACAAAAATTAGCCAGGCGTGGTGGCATGCACCTGTAGTCCCAGCTACTCAGCCTCCCAAGTAGCTGGAACTATAGGCACTCGCCACCATGCCCAGCTAATTTTTTGTATTTTTAGTAGAGACAGGGTTTCACTGTGTTAGCGAGGATGGTCTCCATCTGCTGACATCGTGATCCATCCCCCTCGGCCTCCCAAAGTGCTGGGATTACAGGCGTGAGCCACCACGCCCGGCCAAAGGATATCTTTTAAATTTTCTGTAAGTCTGGAATTACACAAAACTTTTATGAAGTTTTGAAAGAACAGGAACTTTTAAGATTATCAATCAGAAGGTAACTTTGGCCGAACTGTAGGTAGACTTTATAAATAAAACAACAGAGTTACAACATAGATTCCCACAGCAACAATGACTTTTATCCATGATGTTTTTAGTATTGGCTTTATGCCAATAATACAAAAAATGTTTATATGATTGATAGTAATATAAAACATGGTTTATATAATAATATAATATAAAATATATAATATAAACCATGTTTTATATATATATATATACACATTTGAGACAGAATGATGCTCTGTCACCCAGGCTGGAGTGCAGTGGCATCATCTTGTCCCAGTGCAACCTCTGTCTCCTGGGTTCATGCAATTCTCCTGCCTCAGCCTCCCGAGTAGCTGGGATTACACATGCATGCCCACCACACCAGGCTAATTTTTTTGTATTTTTAGTAGAGACGGGAGTTCATCATGTTGGCCAGGCTGGTCTCAAACTCCTGACCTCAAGTGATCCACCTGCCTCAGCCTCCTAAAGTGCTGGGATTACAGTCATAAGCCACCATGCCTGGCTATTATTATTAATAATAATATAAAACACATATGTAATATAATACACATTAATTATATTACATGTTTGTATAGACTTGGGGAAAAGAGGCAAAACTCAAAATGTCTCTCTGTTGCTTCTTTTTGTCTTGTGCATCATTTCTTATAATCCCATTTCTGTAGGAATGAGGCATATCTTGGTAATTGAAAATATATTTGCTAGAAAGAATAGGCTGAGAGGTCATTAATTGTTTGCTGGAGAGCTTTATTTATTTTCCTTTAAAAATTCACTATAGGTTTTCACTAAGAATTAGTAAGCTCATCAGTATATTGAAAGCATAGTTTATTTTACGACCTCATGTAATTCCTCAGTGAAATGATCAGAGAGGACCCTACGTTGATGGATTCTAGTTTCCAGGAGCAGTAGGCTTGGCATAGCTTTGCATTGAATCTGGGCTTGACTGAAGAGAGTGCAATGCTGGGCTAGTGGCGTCCGCACTGGGTAACCGAAGGCCTGGGTGTCTAAGGCACAGGCTGTGTATTTGAAATTCTAGGACCTGGGGGAGTCAGTGATTCTCAGTGGTTCTCAATCTAGGACAGCCCCTAATGGGCTTTAGAAATATGTGACATTTTTGTGTTGCAGCAACTGGGGGTGATTTAGCATTTCTAGGAGAACCTGGGACGTACAACATCCTGCGGTGCAGAGTTCACAACACAGCCACTTCCCGCTCAGAAGCCATTAGTGCCCCCATAGTGATCTGTGAGCTCTCCAAAGCCAGCTTCCTGAACCCATGACCTTGATGAGGTACATCTGCGTGCCTGCTACATCCTATCCTGAGAACTTCTCGTCTTATGCACAGAAGCGGACGGCTATCAGAGGGCAGTGTTCCCTGGTGGGCAGTAGGAAAGTCTACCTTTCCTGTGTGTAGGGAGCCAGCACACTCTCCCAGCTAGATCTTTCCTTCTGGAACATGGGAAGTAGAGAATGGCAGGAAGCAACATGTTGCTTTGCCTTTCCATATACTGTGGTAATCTTTCTGAAAAACCCCTTTAGTTGCATTTCTATAGAAAAATTGTAAAATTAATTAAAATTTGGATGAAATGAAAGTAACTTTCAACACTCTCTAATTAGAACCAAGAAAAGCCTATCTTCACTTTTTCCAATGGAAGGTCAATGACACTCTATATATTAATGGTTTTGATATTTACCCAGTTGAAATAATGCGGGGGGAGAAAACGGAAGTGTCAGGCCAGGCGTGGTGGCTCACGCCTGCCATCCAGCACTTTGGGAGGCCGAGGTGGTTAGATCCCTTGAGCCCAGGAGTTCAAGACCATCCTGGAGAACATAGCGAAACCCCGTCTCCACAAAAAATACAAAAAGCTAGCCAGGTGTGGTGGTATGTGCCCCTAATCCCAGCTACTCATGAGGCTGAGTTGGGAGGATCACTTGAGTCTGGGAGGTTGAGGCTGCAGTGAGTCAAGATCGTGCCTCTACACGCCAGCCTGGGTGAGAGAATGAGACCCTGTCTGTAAAGGAAAGAGGGGTGTAGAAAGAAAAGGAGAGGAAAGGAGGGGAAAAGACAGGAGGGGAGGGGAGAGGCGATTATGCTACTCAGGACGCTATTAATATTTTCTATTTTTCAGTTATGTGTTCGAGGCATGAGTTCAAGCCATGCCTTTTAGATGCCCTTGGAATTTGGTTTTGATAGCTTCTTGAGCGGTCTTTTGAAAAATATGGCTCCCCTCTCCTCTTTGGGGTTTAAATAACTAATTAAAACCCTTTGTTTTTGTCATCCTTGAAAATATTTTCAAAATATGTCCTACCAGCTATTAAAGTTTTGTCACCATAATCTCACCAGGGCTAATTTGTTGACGGGGAAGCTGTCGTTACCGGTCAAGCCTCCTCTCACAAGACTGCGTGGCAGGTGCACCATTCTCATTATACCCCTGTCTTTTAAATAGGAGCGTAATTAGAATGAGGACTTCTTTGCCCCCAGCTACTCTGGTTCCTGGGGAGGCCAACTGAGAGATCTTTTTGAAGTCAGAGGGAAAGAGGTTTTGCTTTTTTGAAGCCAGCTACCTTAACAAATTCAGCTAAAGTTTTAAGGTGGCTATCACTTAAAAGTAAATGAAGAAAAAACAAGGCTTCTGTCTCTGAACACAAAGGGCAGTAAAGGTATGTGTGTGTATGTATGCATGTATGTGTTGTGTGCGCGTGCGTGGATGTGTGTAGTTTTGACTCATTCCTAAAAATTACCACTTTGAGAAAAGAAAACGGAAATTGAAGCAGTTGAAAATCAAATTCCTTTGAGTTTCTCCTTTGACTCAGCCTTTCAAAACTTTTCATTGACCCTGGCCCGGGGCTGCCCAGCCACCCCCCTCTCTTACTCCCACCCCATTCTGAGTCCTTCATAGGACTCACTCAGATGAGCCCTTATGAATTTAAGCTATTGAGGAGGAGGCAGAAAGAGAGACTTTTATTCCCCATGAACTGTGGCCATTTCTCCAAAGAAACAGTTGTCTGGCATCTCAGTAATATCCTTGTAGTCAGTATCATGTGAGAACCTCCCAACCTCAGCACAAGGTTTGTTCTCTTTCTCCAATGCTGCCAGAAACATTGGGGTAATTGCCTTACCCATCATCTACCTAAATTATAGCAAGGCAACATTGTTAACACTTCCTTCCAGTGAAAGCCTGTGCAGGGAGGTTGAGGACCTGTGTTCATCTAAACTGTAGCTAATTGAAGCGCCCACTTTAGGCTCTGTTGGAAACACAATCAGATAATTACAGCCATTTACAGATTCCCAGAGAGGGTGGAGGAGGAGTGGCCATGAGTTCATGCTTGTAGCTTGCTGATGGCCCTGTGGGGTTCACGGTCCTAGTCTCTACTTCTGTAAATGATTTCCATAATAGAGGCTAAGAATACTTTGTTAAACCAAACCAAAGTTAGAAACAGTTATTGAGATTTCTGCCTAAAATGCTTTCCTAGAAAGATCTTGCTAGTCAGGTCTCCCTTGATTCCCCTAGATGAAAGAACCTTCTCCCTCACCCTGTATGATTTTACTTCTTTACCAACCTATATATGTGACATTTACATGAGTCACATATACAGATGTTGCAATGTATATACAATGAAACATTCTATTTAAATTATTTTAATGTGTGTAATTTTAAATATATTACATATTTATTTCATATTAAACAGTATGCTGAATGAGCATGGCTTAGCTTTGCCTTGATAACTCAGTCATTTTTATGGGCATCAAATATTCAACTTGACCGTGGAGGAGGATGATACATCCCAGTGTGTGTGTGTGTGTGTGTGTGTGTGTGTGTGTGTGTGTGCGCGTGCCGCGCACTATTCATTTGGCATTGGCCTCCCCTACCAGAAAACAGTCTCCATGAAAGCAGGAACTTGGTCAGTTTTGCATATCCCTGTTACGCAGGAACCAAGAACTGAAATTTTCTGTTCAATAAATATGTTGCATGGTGAATAAAATGAGTGCCAGACTACTAAATACTATATTTTGTTCTTTTTTGGTTTTCTTTTAGTTGCAGAATTAAGACAAATCTTTGAACCAAAGAAAGACGAATTCTTAGAAATGAAAAGGTAAGATCTTTATAGTATGGCGTTAGGAAGTAGAAGAGAGCTTGGCAAAGTAGTATTTCATTTTCCTTTAGACTCCATCGCTGTTGCTCACTCTGCCTCTTTTGGTGTATTTCACAGAAAAGAAAGAATTGCCAGGCGCCTGGAAGGAATTGAAAATGACACCCAGCCCATCCTCTTGCAGAGCTGCACAGGGTTAGTGACTCACCGCCTGCTGGAGGAAGACACCCCTCGATACATGCGAGCCAGCGACCCTGCCAGCCCCCACATCGGTGAGCGGGGAACTGGGTGGCCCATTTTCCAGTATGCTGCCTGGCTTGTTACATGTCGCCTTTTCCACCCAGGGTGTCAGGACATGAGATAGTCCACAAAAGTGAACTGTGTTGATATTATTTTTTGTAACACAAGGTTCCACTCTGTCACAGGCTGGAATGCAGGAGTGTGATCACAGCTCACTGCAGCCTT